>NW_020954592.1:5713243-5772995 GCF_900497805.2 Vombatus ursinus | reverse complement strand
AAGAAAGAAAGAAAGAAAGAAAGAAAGAAAGAAAGAAAGAAAGAAAGAAAGAAAGAAAGAAAGAAAGAAAAAAGAAAGAAAAGGAAGGAAGAAAAGAAGGAAGAAAGAAAACTAAGTGGCGAGGACAGAAGGCTGAGGAGTCACCAATTCTTGTGAGGAGGAGGATGGAAGACAATCCAGCAAGGGAAAATGAGAAGAGATTAGAAAGTTAGGAGAAAAATCAGGAGAGCACAGTGTCATGATCTTTGAGGGGAAAGAAAATATCCAGGTGAAGATGGGGGTCAACAGTGTCAAAAGCTACAGAGAGGTTAAGAAGGTTGAACAAAAGGCCATCAGATTTACCACTGAGAAATTATTAGTAACCTTTGAGAGAGCAGTAAGTAGCATTGTGGAATTAAAATCCAAAATTGCAAGGGACTACGAAGTGAGAGGGTGGGTGGTGAGGAAACGTAGGCAGCAAGTATAGAGACTTGGTAATGCAATGGAACAGAGACATAGGCTGATAACTTAAGAAAAACATTTTTAAAACTCAGCAAGCAATTTACATAACAAGAAAATAGATATATTCTCCATGTCTCTCAGATAGCTATATAATGATAAAATTGCAGAATACAGAGATTTAATAGTTTTTTTAGATTCTTATACATTTTCCTTTTTATACTATATTTTCTTCCTAATAATCTGCTCTTCTGCTCTTGCCGTGGTATCTTCCCTTGTCACAGAAAAAAAAGTTAAGTAAGACCACCTCCACCTAAAGCAGCAATAATATCTGATAATATATAACACTCTCCACCCATAATACAACATTCCACTCATAATTTGTTCCAACACTAGTCATCTAGAACAAATACTGATCATTGCACTTAATTTTAATTCTGTTGTATCAGTGTTCTCCTACTTTAACTTTCTTTACTGTCCATCAGTTTATATATGTGTGTGTCTATATATGTATATATTTATAAATATATGTATGTGTATACATACATATGTGTATTTATGTATATGTGTATATATGTATATATTACATATATCTTCCTATATTTTGCTGAATTCCTCATATTTGTTATTCCTTTGTAATATTATTCCATTATAGTTCTATATCACAATTTGTTCAGTCATACCTCAATTAATAGGAACAATCTTTGTTTCTAAGTTTCAGTGTGGGGTGGGTGTTTTTTTTTGCCACTTAAAAAAAATTGCTGTAATGAATTTTTTGGACCTATGATTGTTTTTTTTTTCACTGAGGGCAACTTCTGGTAAGGAAATTCTTTCTACCAATGCAAATTGGCCACAACTTGGAGTCTTAGAGAGTTGTCTGGGATGCTGAAAGTCACAGGTGCTAAGAGTTGCTCAGTCACACAGTCAGTATGTGACAGAATGCTGTGAACAATTTGGTAGATAGAGTACTCCTGAAGTCAGGAAGTTCTGAATTCAAATCTGCCTTCAGACACTTACTAGCTGAGTGATCTTGGGCAATTCACTTAAGCTCTGTTTGCCTCAGTTTTCTCAACTGTAAAATGTGGATAATTATAGCATCTACCTCACAGGGTTTTTATGAGGATCAAGTGAGATAATATTTATAAAGTGCTTGGCCCAAACTATGAACTATATAAATACAGTATCCTCTTTTCTTTCCCCTTCTCTCCTTGGGTTTGTGGAAGTAGGCTGGAGCAAGATCTCCAATATGTTATAATAATTCAATTCTAATATTGTGACAGTGTCTTTGATCTACATTAAAAAGAAGACAATAAATTTAGGGAGTTATCTAAATTTTGCCAAAAGACAGAAGAGAAATTAGATATAGAGGGAGTTTATGAGTGATCAACTCAATAAAGTGGATATTCTATTCATCATTGACCAAATGTAGAATGTAGTGTTTATTAACAATGTTGAGAAAGGAAGTATCCCTTCTGTATACCAGAGACCAGACCTTAGTTTTCTGGGAAAAAGATCTCCAAGTGTATTTGTGCCAACATTAATATTACCATTATTCCTTTTGATTAAATAACTCAATTGAAACTCTAATCACAAATTGTGTGCTTTTTTATTATTCTGGAATTTATTCATCTTTGGGGAATTTCTTCACCTTTTGTTTCAAAATTATTATAAATGTGAGTTGGAAATTGCTTTGATCAGATAGTTGTCTGTTTAGTTGAGGAAACTCTGTCCAGAATAGCTCTCCAAGTAAAATGCTTGCAAAACAATAAAACACATCTATGACAGATTTGGCTAAAATGTAGAGTTGTAGAGTGTTTTTCTTCTGAAGGTTATATGTCCCGGAGTGGGATTGCTGGGTCAAATGGCATGGCTAGTTTAGTAATTCTTTCAAATAGATCTTCATAATGATTAGACCAAGACATCTCCACCAAAATTATATTATTGAGTCATTCTTCCCATACCCTCTTCAGTGTTGACCATTTTTGTTTTTATCAAAATGTTTGGTAATTCAAAGGGTCTGAGGTGAATGTTTGGAGACACTTCAATTTGCATTTCACTTGTAAGTTATTTGTAACATTTTTCATGATATTGATTTCTTTTTTTTTAAAAATAGTGTATTTTGGGTACCTTTTATCTAGATGGCACTTGGATCTAACAAATTTTAATTCTCTATGTATCTCCGGTGTCAAACATTTATTAAAAATATTGCTTCAAAGTTTGCTTGTTTTTTTCACCTAATCACTAGTTTTTCTTCCTATTTTGTATTGATTCCTCTCTCTCTCTCTCTCTCTTTTAAATCTTTTAAATTTTATGTATTCAAAACTGCCTATTTTTATCTTTTGTAATTCCTTATCTACTTATTAATCCCCCCAATCATATTTGCAAGAGTTACTTCCTCCTGTTTTCCTCTATTTTAGATGGTTATTTAGATTGATTATCCCTTTGATGCTTATTCTGATATATATTGTAAAATGCTGATATAAACCTATTTTTCCAAAGCCTTTTTTCATTTTTTCAGCAGTTTTTGCTAAAAAAGGAGTCATCTGCCCAATAACTTGAATTCTTAGGATTATCAAATGCTGGGTTATTATATAAATTTGTGTCTTTCTTGTCTTGATTGTTCCACCAATCTACTTTTCTATTTTTTAAGCAGAACCAAATAGTTTTAATGTTTACTAGTTTATAATGCAATTTGAGATTTTTATGTTTACTTCCTTTATTCCTATTTTAAAAAAAAAAATCTTCCTTGAAATTCTTGACCATTTGTTGCTACAAATGATTTTTGTCACTGCTTCATCTAGCTCTAAAAATACTCTCTTGGCAATTTAATTAGTATAAAACTCACTTTATTTCTTAGTAGCTACAGTAAAGCTTTTTGAGCAAGGCAGTGACGTGGTCAGACTGTTAGGTTGGTCAGCCCTAACCTAGGCCAACCTAGTGATTCCAGCTTGGGAGTTTACATGAAATGAGGAACTTGTGGACATAAAAAGCAATACAAACTATTTTATTGATAGTCAATTAAAAGAATTCTTTTTTTTTGAGGCAGTTGGGGTTAAGTGACTTGCCCAGGGTCACACAGCTAGTAAGTGTCAAATGTCTGTTCTGAGGCCACACTTGAACTCAAGTCCTCCTGACTCCAGGCCCAGTGCTCTATGAAGTGCGCCATGTATCTGCCCCAAGAATTCTTTTTAAAAGGTTGTTAATACCAAATAAAGTGCTATCATCTTCTCCTCCATAATCACCATGGCAACAAGCCATGCTGTCAGGAAAGCATTCCCAAGGGGCAGAGGAGTTAAAGAGAAAATTCTGATGCCAACTTCCCCAGGGCTTAAACCTTTTTTTTTCCTCCTCAGACAGAAAGGAAACCAAATGGTTTCTCCTCCCTGTTAAAGAACCACAACAATCCACATGAAACAGTTGTTCCTTCTACCATAGCTGTTCCTTAAAAAGATTATTTTGTAGCTGTGTGAAGGGTATATTATGAAGGTAAGAGAATGAAAAAAGAGAGAATAGTTAGGACGCTATTACAGTAGTCCAGGCAAGAAGAGATGATGACCTGAACAAAATGTTAAGATGAGCCTGTCTGAGATTGTTTAACATTTGTCCATCACGAGAACATCAGATTTCAAGAGATTTGAGAGATTTTATTTCCACATAACTTGTTATAATGCTAACAAAATGACTTGAAAAACATAAAATGTGCTTAAACCTGTATTTATTGTCGAGATAAATACTTCTGGCAATAATACCTGTAGTGTTTATATTGACATTCTAAAAGGAGATACACAGTGTTATCTAGATTGAAAATTCCTGAAGATGCACAAGCAATAATGAAAATACAAACCAAAATGAAAAAGAAATTGGATTTTGAGGATCCTATTTGGTGACCATGAACAGAGATACAGGCAGAAAATTTTACTGCATAGACAGTAGATAATCAAACCCAAGAAGAGAAACTGAGAACAGAGAAGTTATTAACAGAGCTAAAAAAGATTAGACTGTCAAAGACTCAGTAAATAAGTAAACACATCAGGTTCTCTGAATATTATTTTGATTTTGTTTTACTAAAAGGATTTAAATTTATTGTGTACTGAGTCATTCTTAGGAAATATGCTTCTTTTTCATGATGGTCCTATGCTATGGAAAGAATGTTGTTCTAAAGAAGATCTTTGATTCAATTAAATTTAATTGTGTTAAGACTGTAGATATGGACTTTCTTTTTTAAATACAGCATTTTTTTTCCATTTAGCATTCTCTGGATAAATATCTTATGTTTATCAACAGATCAAGTGGAAAATCAGCAATAAAACATGTTGGAAACATTTACAAAAGACAAGTCTTTGTTTCGGAAAGAATCCTGCAGATTATTGAAAGTATTATGGGGTTCCCCTAATGCGATCCTGCCCATTCTCTTCCTAGCAATCAATTTTCAGCTCTGCTCATTTTCTATCTTCTTTCTCTAAGCAATATGTACTTTATCCAACTGCCTCTCGTGGTCTAGATAATAAGTATTCTTTATTTACTTGTTTTTTCTTGAGCAGAAAACAGACTCAACTCTTTGAATGATTATGTATCTCTCATTTAGGAGGCTCTACAGCTAGGTGAGGAAACATTGGATGGAGTGCTGGGCTTGGAGTCAGGAAGTCCTGAGTTTAAATCTGGCCTCAGACACTTATTAGCTGTATGACCTTGGGCACAGCTTAACCTTGTTTGCCTCAGTTTCCTCATCTGTAAAATGAGCTGGAGAAGGAAATGGCAAACCACTCTGGTGGCTTTGCCAAGAAAACCCCGAATGGGGTCATGAAGAGTCAGACACAACTGAAATGACTGAACAATAACAATAACACAATGTTTTAGGCTTGAATCAATCAGCACAATGCTATTTGTAAACAAGAACATTTGGAGAACCTTGGGATCTAAAGTGAATCCCTATTCTACTTGGACTCTGGAATAGACATACTCCATGATAGTAGCTAAAATGCTTGTTAAATGTAAATCCCTGTTTTATGCTTCCATTGACATTAGTGTCAAAAATATCTTTCAAAGCAAAAAAATCAAAGTATGATTTTTCTGTATGAATGAGAGATGACGTGTTGGCTAAGGTGATGTTTTGCTCCGTGCTTTTTTTTTTGTTTTGTTTTGTTTTTGCTATGCAATGGAGTTAAGTGACTTGCCCAGGGTCACACAGCTAGTAAGTGTCAAGTGTCTGAGGCCAGATTTGAACTCAGGTCCTCCTCTCTCCAGGGCTCAGACTCTATCCACTGTGCCACCTAGCTGCCACCCTTTATTTTTTGTTTTGTTTTTTTTGCTCCATGCCTTTTCATAGCTAACAGACAATAAGCCCAGTTGTATTTTATGCTGCAGAATTGTAAAGTCATTGCCTATTATAGAATATCCTTTGATAAAGCTTACCTGTTCCCTTCTTCAGTCTTCATCAAGTACACTCTGAGTGTAATTAGTCTCATAAAGACTCTGTAGAAATGATAAAGTAGCCACATAAGTCAGTAGTTATTAATTTATATTCTGGGTTGTTTTTTATAGCAATAGCATCTGATCACTCCCCACTTCCCCAACTGTGGCTTTCTCTCCACTTTGGGATACCACAATTTGAAAAATTTAAGTTACTAGTTACTCACAAAGCAAAAGATAGGTACCTGATAAGCAAGAGTAGGGGGCACAATGATACAATTGTATGGGAGAAGTAACTTAAATGATATTCTCAAAAAAACTGTATGGAAAAAGAGGGGACTATGAGGCATATGCAATAGATAATATTAACTGGCCTTCAAATGGCATTTTTAGGTTTGCAAAGCACTTTACAAATATTATCTCATTTTATCCTCACAACCCTGGGATGTAGATGCTATTATTATAAATTTTATAATTAGGAAATTATAAATTAGGAAATTGAGGCTGAGAGGTTAAATGACTTGCCTTGGGCTACAAAGTTAGTAAGTATTTGAGGCAGGATTTAAACTTAAGTCCTCCTGACACCAAGTCCAGCACTGTCTTCACTATAACACGAGGATAGATTCTGTTTCATTGGTAACTGCTGTTAAGCAAGAGATCAAGAAAAAACTTACCATTGGAGAGAGTACTCAGATACATGCAATCCATTGGACTGTCCAGTTTTTTTACAATTTCTTCTTCTTCTTCTTCTCCTCCTCCTCCTTCTCTTCCTCCTCCTCCTTCTTGTGATAAAGCCTTTCAATAGTATTTTATTTTTTCCCCAATTATATGTCAAGACAATTTTTAGCATTCATTTTTATAAGATTTTGAGTTCCAAATTTTCTCCCTCCCTTCCTTTCCTCCCTCTTCCTAAAATGGTAGGCAATTTGATAAAGGTTATAAATGTGTAATTATGTAAAATATATTTCCATATTAGTCACATTTGTAAAAGAAGAAACAGATCTTTTGATATAGGAAAAACATGAAAAAATGAAGTAAGTGGAAAAAAACATGCTTCAAACTGCATTCCAAGTCCATCACTTCTTTATCAGGATATGGATAGCATTTTCAAACATGAGAGTCCTTTGTACTTGTCTTGGATCATAGTGTTTCTGAGAAAAGCTAAGTAATTCATAGCTAATCATCACACAATGTTGCTAATACTGTGTATCATGTTTTCCTGGCTCTGTTCATTTCACTTTTCATCAGTTTGTACAAGTCTTTCCAGGTTTTTATGAAATCTGTCTATCATTTCTTATACCACAATAGTATTCCATTACATTTATATACTGCAGCTTGTTCAGCCATTCTTCAATTGATGGGCATCCTCTTAATTTCCAATATTTTACCACCATGGAAAGGGCTGCTATATATATATTTGCACATATAGGTCCTTTCTTTCCTCCCACCTTTTAAAAAAATTTTTTGGCTACAGAACAAGTAGTGGTATTGCTGGATCAAAGGGTATGTACAATTTGGTTGCCCTTTGGGTATAGTTCCAAATTGCTCTCCAGGATGGATGGATCAGTTCACTACTCCACCAACAGTGCATTAGTGTCCCAATTCTCCCACATCCTCTCCAACATTTATCATTTACTTTTTTTGTTATGTTAGCCAATATGATAGGTGTGAGGTGGTACCTCAGAGTTGCTTTAATTTGCATTTCTCTAATTAAAGTGATTTAGAGGGGGCAGCTAGGTGGCACAGTGGATATAGCACCAGCCCTGAAGTCAGGAGGACCTGAGTTCAAATCAGGCCTCAGACCAAACACTTGACACGTACTAGCTGTGTGACCTTGGGCAAGTCACTTAACCCCAATTGCTTCACCAAAAAATAAAAAAGTGATTTAGAGCACTTCTTCTTATGGCTATAGATAGATTTGATTTCTCCATCTAAAAACTGCCTGTTCATATCCTTTGAACATTTATCAATTGGGGGATGACTTGTATTCTTATAAATTTGACTCAGTTCTCCATATATTTGAGAAATGAGGCCTTTATCAGAGACACTTGCTGTCAAGATTGTTTCCCAGATTTCACTTTCCTTCTAATCTTGGTTGCATTGGTTTTGTCTGTGCAAAAACTTTAAAATTTAATATAATCAAAATTATCTATTTTACACTTTGTACTGCTCTCTTGTTTGGTTATGAATTCTTCCCTTCTCCATTCTGACAGGCACACTATTCCGTAGTCTTCTAATTTGCTTATGGTGTCACCTTTTATGGCTAAATCATGCACCCGTTTCAACCTTATCTTGGTATGGGGTGTGAAATGTTGTTCTATGCCTAGTTTGTGCCCTATTGTTTTCCAGTTTTTCCATCAGTTTTTGTCAAATAGTGAATTCTTATCCCAAAGACTGGGGTCTTTGGGTTTATAAAATACTAAGTTACTATGGTCATTTACTACTAAATCACAAGATATAGTATATAGTATCTAATAATACCTATAGTATAGTATATAGTACCTAATCCATTCCACTGATCCACCACTTTATTTCTTAGACAGTACCAGATAGCCTCAATGATTACTACTTTATAATATAGTTTGAGATCTGGTATTACTACGCTACCCTCCTTTGTGTGTGTGTTTTTTTCCATTAATTACCTTGATATTCTTCACCTTTTGTTCTTCCAGATTAATTTTATTGTTTTTTTTAGCTCTACCAAAAATTTTTTGGGTAATTTTATTGTTATGGCACCAAATAACTAAATTAGTTTGAGCAGAATTATCATTTTTATTATATTGACTTGGTCTACCCATAAGCAATTGATATTTTTAAAATTAAACAATTTGAAATGATCTGACTTTATTTGTGTGAAAAGTGTTTTATAATTGTGTTCATATAATTTCTGGGTTTGTCTTGGCAGGTAGACTTCCAAGTACTTTATATTGTTTACAGTTATTTTAAATGGAATTTCTCTTTCTATCTCTTGCTCCTAGGCTTTGTTGGTCATATAAAGAAATGCTGATGATTTATGTGAGTTTATCTTATATCCTGCAACTTTGCTAAAGTTGTTAATTATTTCAAGTAGTTTTTTAGTTGATTCTCTAAAGTTTTCTAACTATTTTACTGCAAAGAATGATAGCTTTGTTTCCTCATTGCCTATTCTAATTCCTTTGATTTCTTTTTCTTCTCTTACAGCTATCACTAACATTTCTAGTACTGTATTGAATAATAGTGGTGATAATGGCACCCTTGCTTCACCCCTGATCTTATTGGGGAGGCTTCTAGCTTATCCCCATTACAGATAATGGTTGCTGATGGCTTTAGATAGATACTGCTTATCATTTAAGGAATGCTCCCTTGATTCCTATGTTCTCTGTAGTATTTTTTAATAGGAATGGATATTGTATTTTGTCAAAAGCTTTTTCAGTGTCTTTTGAGTTTTGTTATTGATATGGTCAATTATGTTGATAGTTTTCCTAATATTGAACCAACATTGCATTCCTGGTATAAATCCCACTTGGCCATAATGGATAATCCTTGTGATATATTGCTGTAACCTCTTTGCTAATAAAATATATTCAGCATTTTTGCATCAATATTCATTAGGGAAATTGGTCTATAATTTTCTTTCTCTGTTTTAGGTCTTCCTGGTTTAGTATCAGCACCATATTTGTGTTATAAAAGAAATTTGGTAGGACTCCACCTATTTTTCCACATAGTTTATATAGTATTGGAATTAATTGTTCTTTAAATGTTTGGTAGAATTCACTTGTGAACCCATCTGGCCCTTAGGGAGTTAATTAGTGGCTTATTCAATTTCTTTTTCTAACATGGGGTTATTTAAACATTTTATTTTTGATCTGTTAATCTGGATAATTTATATTTTTGTAAATGTTCATCAGTTTTACTCAGATTGTCAGATTTATTGCATATAGGTGGGAAAAATATTTCCTAATGATTGTTTTAATTTCTTATTCATTGGTGGTGATTTCATCTTTCCATTTTTGATGCTGGATATTTGGTTTTCTTTCTTTTTTAAAATATCAAATTAACCAATGGCTTATCTATCTTATTGCTTTTTTCATAAGGTCAGTTCCTAGTTTTATTTATTAGTTCAATAGTTTTACTTTTACTTTCAATTTTATTAATCTTGCCTTTGATTTTCAGGATTTCCAATTTGGTACTCATTTGGAGATTCTTAATTTGTTTTTTTTTCCTAGTTTTTTTTTGTTTTATTAGTGTCATTGATCTTCTCTTTCTCTGTTTTGTTGTTGTAAGAATTTGGAGAAATAAAATTTCCCTTAAGTATTGCTTTGGCTGCATCCCATAAGTGTTGGTATGTTGTCATTTTCATTAATAAAACTATTGATTATTTCTATAATTTGTTCTTTAACCCATTTATCTTCAGGATTAGATTATTTAGTTTCTAATTAATTTTTAATCTGTCTTTCCACTGCCCTTTATTGAATGTAATTTTTATTGCACCATAATCCTAAAAGAATACATTTGATATTTCTGTCTTTCTACATTTGATTTTGAGGTTTATATACCCTAATACTTGGTCAGTTTTTGAGGATGTACCATACACTGCTGAGAAAAATATATAATCCTTTCTGTTCCCATTCAGTTTTCTCCAAGGTCTGTCATATCTATCATTTCTAATATTCTATCCACTTCCTTAGTTTCTTGGGTTTTTTTTTTTTTTTGGTTGGATTTATCGAGTTCTGAGACGGGACAGTTTAGGTCCCCCACTAGTATAGTTTTGCTGTCTATTTCTTCCTGTAGCTCACCTAACTTCTCCTTTAAGAATGTGGATGCTATACCATTTGGCGAATATATGTTTAGTGTTGATATAACTTCATTGTCTATGGTACCTTTTAGCAAGATGTAGTTTCTAGCCTTATCTTTCTTAATTAGGTCTATTTTTATTTTAGCTTTGTCTGAGATTTGGATTGCTACCCTTCTTTTTTTTTTATTAACTTCAGCTGAGCCATAATAGAGTCTGCTCCAGCCCTTTTGCTCTGTGTGTGTTTCTATGATTCAAGTGTATTTCTTGTAAAGAACATATTGTAGGATTCTGGTTTTTGATCTACTGTACAATCTGCTTCCATTTTATGGGAGAATTCATCCTATTCACATTCATAGCTATGATTACTAACTGTGTATTTCCCTCTATCCTATTTTTCCTCCTGTTTGTCCTCTCTCTCCTTTCACCCTTTCCCTCCTCAGCAGTGTTTTGCTTCTGTCTAGTTCCTCTCCCAATCTGGCCTCCCTTCTGTCAGTCCCCATCCCACCCCTTTAATCTCCTCCCCTTCTACTTCCCTGTCAGGTAAGATAAATTTCTATATTCAACTGATTGTGTATATTATTCCCTATGAGCCAACACTGATGAGAATAAGGTTCAAGTAATTCCCATCACCCACTCTCCCATGTCCCCTTCACCGTAATAGGTCTTTCACACCTCTTCGTGTGAAATAACCTACCCTGTCCCACCTTTCCCTTCCTTCTGCATCTAGTGTACTTCTCTTTCACATCCCTTAATTAAGTTTTTATGTCATTTCCCTCAAACTCACTTTATACCTGTGCCCTCTGTCTATGCATATTACTTCTAGCTGTACTATTAGTGGTACAATTTTTAAGAATTATAAATAGCATCTTCCCATGTAGGAATGTAAACAGTTTAGCTCTATTGAATCCTTTTTTCCCCTTTTTTACCTTTTTATGCTCCTCTTGGAGCATATTGGAGATCAAATGTTTTGTTTAATTCTAGGCTTCTCCTTAAGAAAGCTTAAAATCATTCTATTTTATTGTATGATCATTTTTCCCCTTGAAGTATTACACTAAATTTAGCTGGGTTGGTAATTCTTGATTGTAGTCATAGCTCCTTTGCCTTCCTGAATATCATCTTCCATGACCTCCAATTCTTTAATGTTTCAGCTGCTAAGTCCTGTGTAATCCTGACTGTTGCTCCCTGATATTTGAATTGTTTCTTTCTGGTCACTTGCAGTAATTTTTCCTTGATTTGATAGTTCTGAAATTTGCCTATAATGTTCCTTGGAGTTTTTTGGGGGGGGATCTCTTTCCTGAGGTGATCAGTGAATTCTTTCAATGCCCATTTTGACCTCTGGTACCAGGATATCAGGACAGTTTTTCTTAATAATTTCTTGAAAGAGACATCTAGGTCCTCCTTTTGATTGTGATTTTCAGACATTGTCTCTCCTGATCTATTTTCCAGGTCTGTTGTTTTTCCAATGGGACATTTTACATTTTAATCTATTTTTTCATTCCTTTGATTTAATTTGATCAATTTTTCATGTCTCATAGAGTCATTAGCTTCCACTTGCCCAATTACAGCTTCTAAGGAGTTGTTTTCTTCAGTTAGCTTTTGTACCTCCTTTTCCATTTGACTAATTGTACTTTTTTAAGGAGTTGTTTTCCTCAGTGGATTTTTGTATCTCCTTTTCCTTTTGGCCAATTCTACTTCTTAAGCAGTTGTTTGCCTTTTTCAAGCTGTTGACTCTTCTTTTCATAATTCTCTTGCATCACTCTCATTTTTTCCCCAATTTTTCTTTTATATCTCTTATTTGATTTTTAAGCTTCTTTTTCAGCTCTTCCATGAGTTCTTTCTGGGACTGAGACCACTTCCCATTTTTCTTTGGGATTTTGCCCATAGATGTTTTAACATTGTTGTCCTCTTCTGAGTTTTTGTCTTGATCTTTCCTATAGGTGACTACCATATTTATCTAAGGTACTCTTCCTTCTCTTTTAACCCTTTCTTTCTCTCCAACAAATATATACAAATGTTATCTCAAGTGAAATAGTATTTGTAAACATTTAGCACAGTGCCTGGTGCATAGTAGGTGCTTAATTTGAATCCATTACCTTCCCCTTCTCTGCAACCCTCATCCCATTCTCTAGTTTCAAGTCTATTTCTAATATTAGTCATAAGTACCTTACTTCAAAGTTGCATGTAAATTTTAGGCAAGCTTTAAAAACTACTGAGTGAACCAGGGGGGAAAAATTGTGATTGCTTTGTCCCATGCCCTAATACTGATCCTTTTTACTTTTTGTCTATTACAGCCTGGATGAATTGATATCAACTATCGCTAATTCATATTACTTTGTATAAGACCTACTGACAACAGGAGTACTTTCAAGACAAGAATAATTTTAAAATTCACATTTATATAGTATTTTAAGATTTGCAAAGCACTTTTCTCAAAACAATTTAGCAAGGCAGGTAGTATATGTATAACATGTTACTTCTACTTTATGGATGAGGAAACTGAGATTTGAGAGATTAACTTACTTGTCTATGTAAGCTTCTTGAGAATAGGGACTATTTTTTTTTCTATTTTTCTAGCCCCAGCACTTAGCCCAGTTATTGTCATATTTTGTTGAGTCATTCTAGTAGTGTCTGACTCTTTGTGACCCCATTTGGGGTTTTCTTGGAAAAGATACTGGAATGGTTTGCCATTTCCTTCTCTAGATCACGTTACAGATGAGGAGACTGAGGCAGACAGGGTTAAGTGACTTGCCCAGGGTCATATAGCTAGTTAGTATCTGAGGCTAGATTTGAACTCAAGAAGATGAATCCTCCTGACTTCTGGCACTCTATCCACTTTACCACCTAGTTGCTCCTCCTGGCACATAGTAGGTGATTAATAAATGTTTATTGGTTGATTGATCTATAGTCCCACAACTAGTTGATATGTAAGGTACGATTTTAATTGTGATCTCCATGCCCCAAGTTCAGCATACTTTCTATTATAAAACAGAAACAGAATTGTCTACAAATAAAGACAAAACTAAGAATGGCAGGTAGAAACTATCTTTTGGATTCATTCAAATAGCTGTCCCTGAGATGAATATTTCTATAGCAAACCAACTCCGTATTACTGTTGCTTGAATCTTTTTCCTTAATTATTTCCTTTATTTCCTTCTGCTGAATATGTCTACAATTTAATATTTAAGATGTAAAATTCATTTATCTCCTTTTTCTCCCTAATTGATTTTTCCTTCCTGCAGACTCTGTGATTTCTCTCATCTCTGGAATCCCTTTGCCTAGTGGGACAAGCCCTAAGGTTTCCTTGGTTCCTTATAGTGAAGGCAGAATTGTACAGTGGAAATAACCCTGAATTCAAGGTTTACAAAGTATGACATGACTGACTTAATTTAATCCTCACCTGTGGAATAGGGACCAAAGGTGTTATTGCCCACATTTACATATGAAGCAACTGAAACTCTGAGAGTGTGAGTGACAGGCTTAAGTGTCAGGGCAGGATTAAAATTTAGGAATCTCCTGACTCTGAAAGAAGAAGTGAGAGAAGATGAAGAGCAGGAGTAAACGGAGCAGGAACAAGAGGAAGGAAGAGCAAAAGGAAGAGGAAGAAGAGGAAGAGGAAGAAGGGAGAAGGAGAAAGAGCATCATTTTGGCCAGTTCACTCACTTTACAGATAAGAAAGGGAGAACGGAAGAGAATGAGGATTTATAGAGTGCTAGCAATGTGCTAAACACTTTTTATAAATAGTATCTCATTTGATAAACTGAGAGAAGTGATTTGTAAAAGTTCACAAAGATAATAACTAGTAGCATTGGGATTCCCAGATCTTTAGACTTCAAATACAGAGCTGAATTATGAAAGATGGGGAAGTGCACTCCTACCACCACCACCCTACAGCCTAATTTTTAGGAAAAATCATCCTATCACATACCATCCTATAATATTGGGTATTATATAGAGTACACATGGGTGTATCTATTTCTAAAGACACAGGATCACAGAACTAGAACTAGCAGAGTCCTAAGAGGTCACCTAGTCCCAACCTCCCTTATTTTCAGATGAGGAAGCTGAGGCCAAGAGGAATTAAGAAATCTGTCCAAGGCCACAAAAAAGGAATTTGACAAAGCCAGGATTCAAGATCCATTCCAGAGACTACAAAGACTCTTTCCATTTCCCTTTCTATGTATTCACATTATTTGTTTTAGGATGAGAATTCATTTCAGTTTCACCTTACCTTCTTTAATTAACCTCTCAATATTTATTTGAGCATTCCGTTTTATCACACTATTAATAACTCCCTGACTGTTCCAACCCACATTGATTTCACCCTTTTTTTGAGCTACTAGTATCACTTACTATTCATACGGCTCACCAGCACACTTAATCATAGATTTGTATATTTACTTAACTTTTTCGTGTGTGTGTAGCACCGAAACTGTGTATTATCTTTGTATTCCCCTTTCCATCTAGCATAGTAAACACTCAGAACTCTATTACTATTTACAGAATGAGTCAACTAATTTAAAAAAACCCTTACAAATGTTAAATTGACAATCATGCTAATATTAGCTTCTCTGAATACAGAACCCATCACTTCATCGAAAGCAGTTTGTGATTTTAGCCTTAGAAATCATTTAATTTATATTTAACTACATTTCAGTGAAAGTGCCAGATGCCTCAAAGTAATAGGTTAAAAGGAACTTGGCAACCTTAAATCCCTCCCTAGAATTAGAAGGCGAGTCACTTAAGAAGCATAATGAAAAGGCATCTTACATTAAGAGCAATGGCAATACCTGATAAAAAGCTTTTTAAAAGGGACTTTCTAAGGAGGAACTATTTTAATAAAAATAGGTCTTTCTAAAATTAGGTCTTGATGTTCTGCTGATTGGTTGACAGAAATTTTGGAGACTTGCCAGATGACCACCCCTAAGTGAGATGCATGGCCTTCAGCTGGGCAGAGAAGGAACCCCATGGAGTCAGGTAAGAAAGAAGCCTATGGCCAGTCTGTTTTAGAGGACATTGCTTGTGTGCTTTTATTGATAAAATTTGATCATGTGCATTGAGAAGTCTAAGTCCTTAGTAAGTCTTTAGTGTTTTCATTGCACTATGTAGCATATGTAATAGTAAATCAACTAGAAATGATCACTTTATGTGCAGTAAAGAACTTTGCCAAGTATTTTCTACACCAACCCTATGAGGAGAGGAAACATGTTGAGAAGGTGATGAACCTTCAAAAACAACAAGGTAGTTGACCCCAAAGGACATCAAGAAATCAGTGCCTGACAGTGACTGGGAAAGAAGACTGAATGCAGTGGAATGTACCCTGGACCTGGACAAAAATTGTCAATAAATCATTACTGGAATTACACAAACTGGCAAGTGACAATGATGACTCCCATTTATGTTTCATCAAAACCTACTCCCCTGAAGGGAAAGATAAAATCCATCAAAGAACTGGGTGGTCATGTAGCTAGGCTGTGCAAATTCCCACTCCACCTCTTCCCATACTCTCCAAGCAGAATATCTTTTTCTCTCAGCATTTTCTTTTTATTGAGACATGGAATTTTTGTTCCTTTTCATACAACTTATCTAATTAAAATATTCATGTTAGTAGTTAAAACAAAAAAATAACACAGAAAATTCTATTTACATCTGGGGACCAAAATCCAAATTCAGAGTAGGCCAGAACCTGACTTCCCTCTCACCCCAAAACAAAAACCAAAGCCCCAAAGAAATCATTCACCACACACATCAAAGATCACAAAGGATTTTGTTGGTGGTCTGCATGTAGTATAGCACCAAACGTGAAACTGCATAAGTGAAGAATCCAGAAAGGCAGAATATGTTTTTGACATACATACCCTTGGAGATACTCTCTTATGCCTAGGAAATTAACAAAAATGGTTTAAATTTTAAAAAATTCAAAGTTGGCAGGATTCTGGGGAAAATACTTTAGACTGTTGTTGAAATCATAAATTAATGGAATTTTTTTGGAAAGCAATCTGTAAATATACAACTACAGTTATAAAACTGATCATTCTTTTAAATACATAGTAATCCCTGTGTGGCTATAACTTACAGATGGTATTAAAAGAAAAAAAACACCTACTTTAGAAAAATATTCATAACTGTTTTAGTTCTAATAGTAAAAAAAAAATAGACATTTTTATTTCCAGTAATCGGATAGTAGCTAGACAAATTATTGTAACCTGTGTCTTAAAGGCCATTGCTATAAGACTTCTCATTGATGGAGAGCAATACCATGGAAATTGCTCTCCACCAATGAGGAGAGAATCCTGAAACTTTGGGACTGGAATTATCTCATGATGACATTTTATTGTACCTTAAAAATAAAAAAAAATGTAAGGAGTACATACACATTCACAAATAATATATGGCACAAGCCTTCATTATTTCTTACCTAGACAATTGTAGTAGTCTCCTAACTGCTACCCCTGTCTTCAACTTCTCCCTTTTCCAATCCATTTCTCAGAACTAACAAAATAATCATCATAATGAATAACCTGATCATGGCATAACCCCCCCAAAAAATCCTTCATTTGTCTCAGTATTGCCCATTACAGTGCTTCTCAACTTTTTTTTTGGCCACAGGGCCCCTTTATACTCTTTACAATTATCGAGGACCCCCAAAGTTTTCTTTGACTTACATAGGTTATATATATCTATATTTATTGTATTAAAAATTAAAATGTCTTAATATTATCATGAAAATAGTTTTGACCTTGCAGACCTCCTAAAACAATCTTGAAGACTATTAGGGACCCCTAGATCACATTTTAAGAACCACTGGATAAGATAAAATACAAATTCCTTAAACTTACACTCTGGCCCTCCATAATCTAGTTTCAACCTGCTTTCCAACTTTATTTCACTCTACTCCCTTTCATGTACTATACATTCCAGGGAAATTGAACTATTAGCTCTTCCTAGAGCTCACTGCCTCCTGCCTGGGCAGATTTTTACAGTCTATGCTGCATGGCTAAAATGAGTTCCTGCCTCATTTCTATCTCTCAGAAGCCTTAGCTTCCTTCAAGGCTCAGCTCAGAAGCCATGTCCTCTCTGAAGATTTCTCGATCACTTGGTCCTTCCGTCCCCGCTAACTATCATCCTATATCTCTTCAGCCCTTTGTAACTAAACATCTCAAAAAATCCTTCTACAGTCAGTGCCTCCGCTTTCTCTTCTCTCACAATCTTCTTAGTCTCTTATAATCTGGCTTCCAACTTTATCATTCCACCAAAACTGCCCTCTCCAAAGTTACCAATGATCTCTTATTTGCCAAATCCAAAGGCCTTATCTCAATCTTCCTTCTTCTTGACTTCTCTGAGGCCCTTGGCACTGTTGATCACTCTTTCCTCCTCAACATTCTCTTCTCTCTAGGTTTTTGGGCCATCACTCTCCTGGTTTTTTTCCTACCTATCTGACCACTCTTTCTCTGTGTCCTGCTTTATCACATTGTTAATAACTCCCTTTTTTGATTTCACTAGATTTGCTACTTTTGTAGTGTTTGCTCTGATCATTCTCCCAGGGCAATGTAGGCTTCATATCTCCCCCTTGGGTGCTAAGGTACACTAAGGAGTTTGGAGCTGAAGAGTCTCTTCTTTATTGCCATCAGCTCAAGTCCCTACAAACCATGTTCCCCCTATTATTAGACACTAATGATTAATATCCCAGTTCCATTTAACCACCAAACACACAAAACATCAATTAGTTTTTATTTCAATGCAATTTTTTTTTTTTTTGGTGAGGCAACTGGGGTTAAGTGACTTGCCCAGAGTCACACAGCTAATATGTGTTATGGTGTTTGTGTCTGAGGCCGGATTTGAATTCAGGTCCTCCTGACTCCAGGGCCAGTGCTCTATCCACTGCACCACCTAGCTGCCCCCACAAATTAGCTTTTGAGCCAGATATTTACTTTGAAGACGCAAAAGGAACAAAAGTATAAATGTTTCTCTCCCCCCTCACCCCCTAACAGGCATATTCTCCCCTATACCACTTCAGTCTCTGGGGAGAGTAGGCTCACTTTTAGCACTTTTCCTACATAACATTGATCTCCCTAAATTTGTGTACAGATGTGGCCTGATTGTTAAAAGAAATTTTTTTTTTTGTCTCAGCTACCCTGGGTTGGGTCCAAAAGGTCACTCTTTAAAGTCACTCCAGGCTCCTTGGGGCATCAGTGCCAAACTGGTTACCAATTATCCTGGACTGCCAAGAAGTCACAGCACTCCCAAATTACCTTTTAAAATTTACAAGTTTGGGTGAAAAATGGAGAGGCCAAATATCAGTCTTTTCACAGGGTCATATGGCCTATGAGAAGCCTAGGTCTTAAAGTCTCATCTCCTTGCATCATTCTCTGTCACCAGACAAAAATCATCACTAAGCCAAAAGGCAAATGGCCAAAAGCAGTAGGCTGGGGCTGACTTTACCTTTTGAAGATATCCCAACTTCTGAGTCTGTACACAATCAAAAAAGGTTAATCCTAATAATACAGTTATCAGACCAGATTGTTGTGTTCGGTCATTTTTCAGTTGTGTCCAACTCTCTGTGACCCCATCTGGGGTTTTCTTGGCCAAGATACTGGAGTTGTTTGTATTTTCTTCTCCGGCTCATTTTGCAGATGAGAAAACTGAGGAAAACAGGGTTAAATGACTTGCCCAGGGTCACACAGCTAGTCTGAGGCCAAATTTGAACTCGGGTCTTCCTAACTGCAGGCCCAGTACTTTATCCACTACATCACCTAGCTGCCCCTGACTAGAACCGGTTACTAAATGCCTATACATGCTCCAAGGTCCTTCTAAGGTGCTTTGTTCCAAACCATCACAGCTCTTCCAGAATCAGGGTCCTTATGTCAGAGGCACTCTAAACATGTTCCAGACCCTGTTACACATTGTTCATGTTTATAATTCATTTTTTAAATGTAGAATAAATTTTTTCTTCTTGTGCATTGTTGATATAACTCTGAGCACTGTTTGGGTTGAATGATATCTATCTATCTATCCATCCATACATATGTTATATGTGTGTATAATAGGTAAATAGATACACATATATATGGACACACACACACACACGCATATATATATAAAATTTTAAATAAGTTTTCTTGATACCTTTTGTTTTTATATCTCAATTAATCAGTTAGGCTCCCTTTTAATGAAGTTTCTTTTATATAGTATTCACTATGTACATTGTTCTTGTGGTTCTGCTTATTTCCTGTATATGTATGAATGCTTCCCGTACCAGTATAGATTGGAAACTGCGACCAGCTAGATGGTTGTTTGAATATTAATGTTTAAAAAATTCATTACCTTGTAGACATCACGGTGATGAACTTATGAGCCCATCCAACCGTAGCTGCAATAATCTTACAACAAGGCTATCACTAAAATCTTTCCAGTTTGATAGAACCTGTTAGATCTTTGCTCAAATGGCAGTGACTTTGAGAAACCATGGTTACCTCCACATTATTCAATTCAACGTGAATCTATTGTGTCTATTTACTAACTGTGTGATGCTGGGCAAGTCACTTAAATTCTGTCTCCCTCAATTTCCTCAACTATAAAATGGGAATAATAAAAACACTTCTCTACTAGGGTTATTGTGAGAATCAAAGAGGTAATATTTGTAAAGTATTTAGCACAGTGCATAGCACAGAATAGGGTCTTAATAAATACTTTTCTTCTTTCCTCCCTCCTTTCCTTCCCTTTTCTTCTTTCCCTCTTTCTTTTTTTCTTCCTTTTTCCTTCCTTCCCTTCTCTTCCCTTATTTGCTTCTTTTTTCCTTCCTTCTTCCTTTCCTTTTCTCTTTCTTTTCCTTCTTTCCTTCAAGAACAAAGGACAAAAACCAACCAACCAACTATGTTAGGCACCTAGATAAATATCTCTGTCCTTTCAATATTGGACAAGGGGATAGGGAGGTTCTGATTATAGCCATTATACTTCCTGCTAATCGAAGTTCTAGCCATAGCAGATTACTCCAGGATGGAGATCCTGACTCGGTAGCTGTTTTTCAAAAAACCATCACTTTCTTCTTCTCAGCCCTCTCTTTAAATCCTCTACTCTTCATCATGTGTATGTCAATCAGTCAGTCAACACATTTTTAATAAGCATTTAAAATGACCTGGCACTGTGCTAAATGTATGTCCCAAGGGCAGTGAAGATGAATGTAGGGTGCTACATGTGTACTAAGCACCCAAAAGGCACATAAATAGAAAGGAACATATAAGATAATTGAGTGATGCAAGTAACAGATGTAGCCTAATATATGTGCTGTAGCAGGAGTATTCACTCCTCCCAGATCTGCTATCCTGTTATTAAAAGAGTCTATTTGTAGTCAGGTTCTACTTTGGACCAGCTTTTTCCTATTTAGACCCAACCTGGGGGTGGTACGATGGGGAGAAAGGAATTATATTGGCTTCATAGAAAATTTTTGTTGGTATCTTCAGTCATGTTCAACTCTTTGTGACTCTTCTGGAGTTTTCTTGGCAAAGATACTGGAGTAGTTTGCCATTTCCTTTCCCAGTTCATTTTACAGATGAGGAAACTGAGGCAAACAGGTTAAGTAACTTGCCCAGGGTCATATGGTTAGTAAGTATCTGAGGCAAGATTTGAACTCAAGTCTTCCTGACTCTAGGCCTGGCACTCTATCCACTGTGCCACCTAGCTGCCCTGAAAATATTTTAGGGGAAGGGAATAATCATTTATTAAGTATCTGCTATGTACCAGATGCTGTGCTAAGTGCTTTACAAATATAATCTCATTTGATCCTCACAACAATCCTGGGAGGCAGGTGCTATTATTATCCACATTTGACAGTTGAGGAAAATAAAGACTGAGATTAAGTGACTTGCCCAGGGTCCTATAGCTAGTAAATGTACCTGAACTCTAGTCCCAGTGCTCTATCCACAGTACCCTAGCTGCCTTCAATTAGATTAGAAAAAAATAACACTAATATCAATAATGCCTCAGAAAGAACATAATATTCAGCAGGCACAGGAAGTATAAGATGCAGTACACACAGTCACCTCCCAAAGTCACTCTTCTCCTCCACAATCCCCACTCTGACACTCAAATAACTAATGTGCTAAGAGTCCATGATCACCTGAGCAAATTACCCTCTCAGAGCAATTCTCAATGTGGGGAAACAAATGGGGTAAAATTTACTACACTGTCCATAGATGCTACTTATTAACTAGCTCACTGGTATTTCTTTCCACTAAGGCTGCATGTGGTCTTATGTCCACTGTGTTCCATGGAGGTAAGATTTCAGGTGCCTGACTTAGCTGGTTTGAAATGAAACCTCTTAAATTATGGGTAGGGAAGACATTACTGGCTATGGTTGCCACCATTTTCTTATTGTTATTGTTTTTCCTCTCTCCTTCCTCATCTTTTCTCCCACGTACCTCTGAGATCTTCCATCCTCCACCAGGGAACTAATACAGGGCTTACTCCAAGAATGAGGGTATTAAGAGGCAAAGTTTTATTGTAGTGTCATGTCCTGGAAAGGTACCAGAAAATACTTCCCTTTTATACATAATATTAAAAAATATGCCTGAAATTATGAATCCAAATGAATGTTTTCACTTTCAACATATGTAGCCTTTATTTTGTGATCTAGACTCCTTTAGCAGTCTCGTGACTGGAAAGTTTAATTCAAGATTGTCTTGGGAAGGAACCAATAACCAGAAATGACTGTATTATAAAACAAAATGTATTAATAAAGCTAATTTTTAAAACTGGACTCCTTAATGGACTTTTAATTTTAAAAATATAATTTTAAAAGTATTACATCAGCCTCCTTTGAAGAAGGATAGGAAAATTACACAGAGAAGAAATTTTTCCTTGTATTATTTGAAATTTGACATCTGAATCATCAATGTGTTGACAGTGATGATGTGGTGGAGAGGAATCCTGTTTTGGGAGGGGTTGGGATGGATATTTTCTGAGGTTCAGGGATTCTCTGTTAAAATGTACTGAAGATACGACTTCTGAGCATGAAAAAAGGTATTCTTATTGGTCAGCAGTAACAAATCTAATTTTCTTATTCCTTCTTGAATAATTTGTTTTAAATCAAATTTAATTTCCCCTCCACTTCTTACATTTTCCTCATTGGTTTTGCTGTGTTCATCTGCCCGGAATAAGAGGCCTTTGCCTTGCTGATCAGTTGCATGGGAATGGGAAAGTGCCTCTTCATGAACACTGATTAAGAAATGATGCCAATTAGCCACCTAATATTTATGCACCTAAATTAAAATCTCCATTGTTCATTCCCCTGTAGTTGCATTGTACTATCTGCTATCACCTGCTGTTGGAATTCTACTTTTCATACTGAGTGGAAATTAGCATGTTTTTTAATCATTTTGGGTTACTGGAACCATAATGCAAGGGAAGAAAAAGATGAATGTACAATGACATGACTGTACATTGAGTCTGTAACTGAGATGTCCAAGTACTGCATGCACGTAGTCAAGGATAAACATTTGTATCCCATTTGGCTCTTAGGGAAGCCAATATCTCCCTAAACACTACCATTTCCATTTGGATTCCATCATTTATTTTATTATTTCCTGGCTCTTTCCCACAGGGGAACCCCTAACTGGTGACTCAGATTTCACTAAGCAGCTCATGGGGTCAAAGATAAAATTAGTTTTTTAAGAACATGTTCTTTCTTACTCAGTCCTCAGAAAGCCATCACAAAGCTGGTGACATGACACACAGCCACAACTGCAACAAGAATGATGATCTTTGTGCAACCTGCCCCTCCATTTCCCTTATCAAAATACCATTTGCTTGTGGTTACCCAAAATCAGTGAATCTTCATGTCAAGAGAAACAGTAACAAGTATAAAACAACCCTTCTTTTCAGATAATAACTCCCTTCTACATAAGGCTCACAAGATGCTTTTCTCTCAACAGCCCTGGAAGGTATGTTGCCTTAGTAATTAGTTTTTGTCCTATTTGGTATGGAGCCAGAGTGGAAAGCCTTCCCACTAAATGAGATATAATATTCAAACTTCTTCTTTTGGCCCCCACCTATGATTTCCTGGTTAATGGACACTCCTAATTAAGAAATTCCTTTTATGGATGCAGAACTTCACCTTCTTTAAAACTTAGCTTTAGACAGTTGTTTGGGACACTGAGAACTTTAGTGACTCACCCAGGATCATACCGCCAATTCATGTCAGAGATTGGACATGAACCCAAGTCTTCTTGATTCCAACATGTCCTGCTATGTCCTATGCAATTCTGCCTGTCAATATAAGCATAATTATCTCTATTTTGCAGATCAGGAAACTGAGGCTTTGAGAGGTTAACTAATTTGCCCAAGGAAGGTCCTACAGATTTTAAAGATCTCAACGGAACTAAAATTCAGGTTTCTCCTTACACCAAGTCCAAGGCTTTTTGGACTATCCTCTCCAAAGTTCTCAACAACCTTGCAGGGCAGTTATTCAAGGTATGTCATGACAGACATAGAAGATAGAAGTCAAGGGGTTTGGAGCATAGGCCTTTGTATTAACTGACCCACTGAGCTGATGTCAACAGGCCCTCCCATGTCTCTGTACTTCAAGGATGATCACCTGGATATAGGACTGTATAATGTAGGATAGTGGCAAGTCAGCAGATCCTACTTCAAATCCTAGCTCTGACGCTTGCTGGCTCTATGACCTTCGACAAGTCAGGTCTCTTCAATCATTTTTGTTTCCTCATTTGTAAAATGAGCAAAACAATACCTTTGAGACTTACTTCCCTGGGTCTTGTAAGGAAAGTTCTTTGGGAATCTTGAAAAGTAAGTAAGTGTGAGGTCTTTTTACCTACTTCATGGAGATATGCAGAAAAATAAGACCACCAAGAAAGAAATTCAGAATACATTCAGTAATAGAAACCCACAAAAAGATTAAGTTTTTGGAAAACTACATTTAGAACAGTGGGTATTTTTTTCTGAGCACAACTGGCTTAAATAAATGAATCAAAAAAGTAACTTTTCTTTATCTAAATAAAATTTATTTTACTTTTTTCCTTCTTTTAAATGAAGTGCTTTATATTGACTAAACATTCATCGTCAATCCTCAGGTGATTAATGTTTGTTGGGGGATATTGACTATTAATTCACATGAAAACAGAAAGTGCCTAAAGAAAGTCCGGATTCTCCTACTGCATAATTAAAAGTGGTAAGGGGAGAATTATCTAAAAAGGTGAACTGTTGAATTGTATTCTGAAAAATCAGTAAACTGAGTCTCTATTAAAACCAAAAGGGGAAAGGATGACAACCATCCTTCATGGGAAGTACTTTGTGCTCTGGTACTGCAGCAGATGTCTGTCTGTTATCAAGTGAATTCCATCTGATTCCAGGCCCTTATAGAGGAGGCAGTAGGAGTGAAATGATGACCAATGATGTGGAATGTAATAATAACTGCTCACATTTATGAAGAGATTTGAAGTTTGCCAGGATTCTTTCCTAAGATATGCTGACCATAGATTCCCAGAGCCTTTCATGTTTGTATCTCATCACCTAACACAATATTTGGCACATAGTAGGCACTTAATGGAGATTCACTGAATCAAATTGAGTCATCCTTGAAGCACTAGTATTTTTGAGCCAACCTAAAGGTCAGTAATGCTAATTAAATTGTCCCAGAAGGATCTCCCTGTGCTAGAACATAATTTTAAATACTTCATCTTCAACATTTAATAGACCATATTTCTTTTTTCTTTAGACCATTTTCTTCTTCTCTGCTCTCATACTATGACTTCAGGCATACAAAGCTGCACAGCCAAGAACCACTAACCACAAATGAGCTGTAATTCTTTATTTGTATGGCTGATTTAATATTTCTATAGAGCCTGGTCATTTGTAAAGTGTTTTATAGTCATTTTATGTGCTGTTCCTCACTGCACTCTGAGGAGATGAGTCTGTATTATTATCTGTGAAGTCTTGATAAGAAATCCGAGGGCACAAGAGAGTTAAGTGGTCTGTTTAGCATCATAAAGCAAATCAGTAGCAAAGCCAGGATTAGAACCTCCTCTCTATTTATGACCCTTTTCTACCACATTACTTCTGAAGAAAAACCCTTAGTTACTATGCAGTTAGGTGGCACATTGAATATAATGCTAGACTTGGAGTCAGAAAGATCTGGGTTCAAATCTTACTTTAGACACTTACAAAATATGTAACTCTGGGCAAGCTGTCTAGCCTCAGTTTCTCTAACTGTAAAATGGGGATATTAATAGAACCTACCTCACAGGGTTATTATGAGGATCAAATAGATAACATGTAAAACACTTCATAAAATTTAATGCTATTTCTATCTATACATGCTAGCTATTATTATAGCTAACCCATCTTGTGTTATTGGAATGAGATATCCCAAGTCTAAATAAGTTTTCCCCCATGCTATTTATGTGAGATTTATTCTACTAAGTAAGAAATAACTTGATTTTACAATGCCAAACTTTCCATATTAACTATCATTCACTTTGAAGGCTTCTAAAAGTATTATTTGGAGAAAAACATGAACTCAGAAAATTCAAAACTGCAAATGATCTCAAGGGCAAAAGGTATAGGGTCCTGTATGACATCGCCATTGGTGAGTTGCAATTGTTTCTCTTTTGAGTGTGATGTATTTTCACACCAAACTGTTTGTATTTGTCTATGTTCAACCCTCCCTTGCCTACTGTGGATAAAAATGAGTTTCATTCAATGCCCATCATCCCCACCCCTCTTTCTCCATGTCTGTATACTCTTCTTTTGCACCTCAACTATGAAAAATTGCCAGTTCCACCCCTTTTCTCCTTTCTACACAAGTGTATTCTTTCTATCCTTCTTTCTTTAGGATGCTCTCTTTACTCATTTTGTAACCTTTGTAACTGATTTCTGACACCTTATCATTGTGTTCTCCAAAGTTCTGTCCTTGTCTCTCTTCTTTTCTTCCCTTATACTCTCTCCTTTGGTCATCTCATTCACCTTCATAGCTTCTACTACCACCTTTGAGCAGGTGATTCTCAAATCTCTCTTTTCAGATCTGAACTTCAGACCTATATAAAAAAAACTAGAGAAAGTATTTTCCCTTGAATTTATCAACCAAAACTTCTAAAATACTAAGAGCATGACAAAAACAAAGCTAATTATCCTTCTCTAAACCTGTTCTTTGCTCTGATTCTTCTCTTTCCATCTCTGACACCACCATCCACCCATTTTCCTATATCCAAAGGCTTAATTGTTGATTCTTTACTTTTTCATGTGTCTCATCTATTCAGTAAGGTGGCACCATGTTGTGTAGGACCTTGCATGCCACATGAAGGAGTTCAAACTTGACTCATTAGGCAACAGGGATTCACTGAAGACTTTAATTGAGGAACTATGTAACTATAAAGATTATTCTGGTGATATGAAGGATAGGATGGGAAGAAAGCAGAGTTGGAAAGCTCTGCTAGGAGGTACTTATAATAATATCACAAGAAACTGTTCCTTGATAGTGACCACATATCTAAGTATATACAATATCTTATAATTAGAATATCCCCTCTGCTAACAGTGATATCTTATGTGTACTTTAATGCTGTATTCAAATACTTCTTCTCCATGAAGCCTTTCTTGATCTAACCAGTCAGTAATGACCTTTCTCCATAGATAGCACTTTGTTTTGCAATTCTATAATGCATTCTACAATGCATTTATCATGTAATATAGTGTGTACAATGATTAGCTACATTTGTTCTCTTAATCCAAACTAGACTTTATGCTTCCTGAGGGCAGAGAGCTTATCTTATCTAAACTTCAAATTTCCCCCAGTGCCCAGAACTCTGTTCTACAGATAGTAAGTAGGTGTTAAATAGATGATTATTGAATAATGCCCATCTCAGGTCAATGCCTTTAAAAATAAAATCTACTGCCATTTTAGGATAGGTGAAAGGATAAGGATATGGAAATATAAGGGTCACTCTTGGGGGAAAGGAAATGTTAAATAATCAATACGCACATTAATCCCATACTGTCCCATGCAGGTATTGCCATCTAGCATGGAAGGAGCTTTCTTTAGGAGACACCAGAAACCTAGTTAAAAAATGAAAGATTCAGCCAACCTGTTTTATACCAACCAATAACACAAACTCATTTAAAAAAAATTAGTTGAATGGCAGTATTTGTGTCAGACCTATTCATAATTCAGTGAAATGGTGAACAACAAAAAGAGGTAATGAAAGTTTAGAAGGGAAGGAGACAAAAATGGAAAATATATTTGGTACTAGTGCAAAATGTAGAGGGTCAGTTAGAATTTCTAGCAGTTCTTTTAAAATATTACATCACTTTCACGTCTAAATATATCTCTTACCTCTCCCATACCCAATGAGCTATTCATTGTAGAAATAAATAAATTAATAAATAAAAGAGAAATAATTCATTGTAGAATAAATAAATTAATAAATAAAAGAGAAATAATTCATTGTAGAATAAATAAATTAATAAATAAAAGAAAAATAATCATCAAAACAAACAAGTCCATTTAACAAGTCTGACAATATATCCAATATCCAGCATGCACACACAGTCTCCTACATCTGTAAAGGAAAAAAGGAGTTGAATTTTTTTAACTCTTCTTCAGGACCAAGCTTGGTCATTATAATTACACAGAGTTCAACTTCTTTTTGGTGGGGTTTTTTCCACCCACTTACATTGTTGTTGACTTGTATATTATTTTCTTGGCTGAGCTTACTTCACTCAGTGTGGGTTCATGTTTAATCATGCTTTTCTGAATTCCCCATATCATTTTCTTTTCTTATGGTATAGTAATATTTGTACGTTATAGTCACTGGGGGTTATTTGAAAAAACTTATTGTATTAAATCTATACTTAAGGTAGTCAAGAGAACAGTGAATTTTATGACTATGTTTAAAAAACTGAACATAATGAAGGCATGAGTTAGTGTATAGTTACAACATCAAGTTAATAAAGAATATTAAGACATCTTCATGTCAAGATATGACTATCACATCAAGAAAATAATTTTAAACTTGTTTATTTTAAATTAAAATATGTTTACTTTCAACATTCCAAAGACCCCATAATCTCATTTATCTGTTGTGACAGATATAAACTGTCTATTGCACCCTATGCAATTCTCACCCATTCTTTTCAGTAAATTTTCCATAGAGCATCTACCCAACACATTGGAGAGATACTTTCTATTCTTTTAATATTTTGGGGACACAAGTGCAGCCTTCAGGCTTCCACTTGGTATTCTTCACTTTGAGCATGTGAACAATTGAGCTCCTTTTCTGGTCATACTTATTTTATCTTTTATAACACTACTCACAAAGGGAGGGAAGAAGTTAAATGAATGTTTAGGGGAACAAGAGATTATAGGATAGTAGCTAGGGAAATACTGAATTGAATACAAATTATAGGATTAAGATTGAGTAAGTAAAACCAAAGTAGATGTTGGATGAGTTGAGATTGACTGAGAGAAAAGAGACGGACTAGTGGATTAGAGATAATGGTAAAGATGAAGAGTATCTTTAAAATGAATTGGAAAATAGGAGAGGTGGATTAATAGTAGAGTATCAACTTTGAATTTCAAAATTGCAAATCTTTGGTGTCTGAGGTATGATCATGCTCTTGTTTGGTTGAAGCGGAATTGAGAAGGTCATTGGAGTTGCTGAACCTGAAGTAATGTATGGTCAGATTTTTTAAGAGAATGTCAACATTCCAAAATACCCAAGAATGGTGATGGGAAGTAGGGTGTAAAGAAAACTTTGAATCAGCTAGTAAAGTCATTGAGGAAGCTGGGAAGGTAAGTAGATGACAACGAAAACTGGGAGAGGGTGATGGAAGTGAATCATATGACCATCAAAACAGGGAAGGTCATTAAAGAACAATGGTTTAGGTATGGCCTGAAAGTAGCAGTGGGCTGAAAGGAATGTCTTTAGCCCTATGAGTCATGTGAAGTGAGAGAGGGAATAGACTTCAATGGGGAGATCTTTTAAACTGTTCTCATAAAACTCTTAATAATGAAGCTTATTTCTTTACAATGTGCTAAAAGAGAAATTGGATGTGATTGATGTATTTTCATTTTGTAAAATGTTTTTAAACAGAAAAATTCAGGAAAACTCCATGAATTTTTAGTGCTCACCCAAAATAGGGATAGAACCAGGAATTCTACTTTACTTGAGTTATGCTGTCTAATTCTAGAAGACTGTATTTCTCCTGGACTGTGTCTACATGCACAGCTATTCCAAGCATTTTGACCCAACAAATCAGTCTCTTCAGTGAAAAAATTGGACAATTCATTAAAAAAAATTGTCATTAATTTAGACAAAATGTTCAAATGGAATGTGCATGAATGGATATCCTAAACTTAAGGCTGTGCTCTTTGGTATTTACTATGTTAGTAACTCCTGTGAACTTTGGAAAATGATGGTAATAATGGCTCTCCTGAGGAACAGAAGTGTTCTACATGAGGCAGCTAGGTGGTGCAGTGAATAGAGCACCAGCATTGGAGTCAGGAGGAATTGAGTTCATATCCGGCCTCAGACACTTAACACTTAAGTATCTGTGTGACTCAGGGCAAGTCACTTAACCCCAATTGCCTCACACACACACAAAAAAGTGTTCTATGTCAGCTTATTCCAACTTTTTTGCCTTTAAATCAGTGGTCTCCAAACTTATTTGATTGCACATTTGGCCAATTAAAAAAAATTATGCACATACCTCCAATGTGTATATATTTTTTATTTATAAATTTTGTATGTGTGCTACTGTCCTAATAACTATACAAATTATAATGCTTTAATCCCAGTGTCAATAAGAAGCTACTGTAGCTACTAGAAAAATGACGTGGCCAAATTTGTGCTTCTGGTGAATCACTTTGGAACCTGTATGGAACATGGATTGGAAGAGGGAGAAAAGTGAGGCAGGAAGAACCATTGGGAGGCTATTGAAGTAGTTCATGTGAGAGAAAATGAGGGCCTGAATTAGGGTGGTGGCTATATGAGTAGAGAGAAGGTATATGCAAAAAAAAATTGTGGACACACAAATAACAATTTGGCTACTAAGAGGTTATATAGGATAAGAAAGAATGAGAAGATAGGGATGATACAGGGGGTGTGTGCTACCCCACTTCACTGGAAAGGTGGTGGTGCCCTGTCTGGAAAGAGGGAAAGTCATAGGAATTGGGCTGGGTTTTTGGAAAAAGGCAAATAATGAAATCTTCCATACAGATCACATCCATACCTCCTCATACTGTGAGACTCACTCAATTATCCTCAGACCAAAAGGGGTGAGGCAAAGGTATTTATTACTCATCAGTCATTTCCCCAAAGTTCAGAGATGGCCAAGAAGAGCATAGCCAGTCAAGGAGTGCATGCTGCAGCAATGAGGTGATGTGAGGGGGCAGGGTGTGAATATACTGGGGTGAGAGGGAAGGTAGGAGTTTTCCCAATAGCATTTCTATGACTGTTGGTTCAGATTCCTAGGGTTGAAGGTAGTTTATAACTGCCCTGAGGGTCCCATGCAGTGGCAGAAAGATAAGCAGTGGGATGTTACACAGCCAAAGAAATGGGGAAATATTGGGCAATAATGGGTGAGGGGTGGTAGTGTAGTTGTATTGGAGAAAATCTCTATCACTGGCTTTTGAAGGAAACATAAGATGTAATGCTCTTCCCATGTTTCTATTAAATGATCATAAAACCTTTGGATCATGCCAGGGCCTCCCCTGGTCAGGTGTCCCACTTTGGACATCATTGCCTTTCAAGGTTATTTTGATACCAAGTGATACTTTGAGCAAGCTACAAATAGTACAAAATAAAACGTCTAGTTCACATCGGAAATAACCTAGAAATCATTGTTCATGGTCTTTGCTGTTTCCTGGAAGTGCTGATTTATTTTGGAATAGCCTAGTACAAATAAGGAAGATGACCATGAAACCAGTTTAAGATCTAATTTCATTTAGTTTCATCCTGAAGATGCAGCTTGAGACAATGAGTGCCATTTGGCTGGGATGAATGGACACGATATTAAGATTCTTCACTGAACCATTTAATGTTCATTCATTCATTCATTCAGCAAAAATGTTATTGAGTGTTTACTGTGTACAATGCACTAGGGGAAATACTACAAGGAGAACTAGGACATGGTCCCTGATCTTGAGGAGATACTATCTAGTATTGATCTGAAAGCGTCTGAGCTCATGTTGTTTTAAAAGCCAAGTAGGGGTGTGTTTGTCATGAGCAATAAGTATATTACCAGCAAAAAATTCCTCTTGAGCTTTCCTTCTATTTTAACTTTCTATTGAATTGGAATGCATTCCTTGGACATAAAGACATTTTGGTTTTTGAAATTCCTGATTATTTCTTCAAATCAGGTTTTCCAAGTTGTATAGAATGATGGAGCATTAGTTGTTTTATAGTCCAATTATGGTCAAAGCAGCAGGTTTATTTGAAACCTGCTCAGATTAGCTTATGACCTTCAGTAGCTATCACCTGATATTTGTCTTTCTAGTTGTGTGCCAGAGGTGAATTTTATGCATGAGTTTTTGACTAGCATTCCAATTCACTGGCATTTCTATAAGAGAAATTTTTTTTAAAACTAGGAAACCACTACGAAAACAAACTACTATGATTTAATGTATGGCGAAAATTTTAATGGGAAGAAAATTTCAATCCAATCCATTAAGCATTTTTAAGAGCCTACTATGTGCAAAGCTCTGTGCTAGAGACTGAGAGTACAAAGGTGGGAAAAAAAGACTGTCCTCAAGGAGTTTACATTTTGTTAGGAAGAACTTTTATATTAACTGTTACAATAGTACTAAGCTCATATGGAAAAATCAATCATTTTACTGTAACAAAATACTATGAAAAATATCCTCAATTATATGACTTTCTGAAGAGAATCTTACACTGATTCTTTCCCTTGTGTAACATGAGAACTTAGAATTAAATCTTTAAGAAAATGCGTTTACTTAAATTACAATTTTATTTTGTTCTTTTAATTAAAAGACATTCAATTAATAGTACCATCTTGAAACTAAGCTTCTCTGCTAATATCCCAGAAAAATAATGTCCACTCTAAAAAATATTTTGCAGTCAGTTCATATTAAAGACACATGGCATTAACACTACTAGATAGAAGAAAACTAGTAAGAAAAGAATCACTGAAAAAGTAGTAGTTAACTTTAAAATATCTTTCACAAAAAATGAAGAATAATAAAACAGCCATTTAACGTTCTGCCAAAACAGCTTTGAGTTAACAAGAGAAGTCTGGCTCCAAGCAAGGACCACCAAACTAGATTCTAAAGATAGTGCTAAGAACACACTCAGCTGAATCAACTCACATTCTTGTGGTGACCTAGTAACAAAGGGGGAGATTTATTTATTTTTTCCTTTTCTGAAAAAGAAATGAAGCTAGTTCTTATCTTAGTTGATATGGCAAAACTCAGTTTGCTCTATTGATTTTAAGAATTCTAAAGCAAATTTCTGTTGGGGAAGGAGGAAAGGGGTTGAGAGATGGAGAGAGACACAAAAAAGAGACAGAAAGGAGAGAAAAGAGTAAGATTTGGTTCATGTCTGAGACTGGACAAAACTTTAGTTAGTGTTTTATATGGAGTTTCTCATATTTTCTCCAGAATGAATATGTCCAACTAAAAATGACACCATATAATGTTTTATAAAAAAAAGTAATGTAGTTTGTCATTTTCTTCTCTTAAAATATTCTTATAAGGTAGATCATATGGGAGGAAATCAACAATTCTTGCAAAGTATGCTTGTGAAAACTCTCTATAGGGAAAAATACATTATTGTAATGACAGCCCAATTCTTAAGTAATTTAACTTAGATAACTTCAGAAAAGAAAGGGAATATTTTTTTCACTTGTGGAGGTCTGATCAGAGTTCTCGAAGATTATACCCAATTAAAACGTAAGCTCCTTGTGAGGAGGCATTCATTGAATTTGTACAATGACTGGTACATAATATGTACTTAAGAAATACTTGTTAATCGAACAAAATACAAGCATTGTTGGATACTTTGAAGCTGTCAAGACCTTGAATATAGGCCTACTAAGAAACTGTATGCTTGTCATTTGAGGACATCTAATTAAATTCAGAAATGATCTTCACTAGCTTGATCGCATGCTAATAAATTTTTTAGTCACAACAATATAACAAGGTACAAGGAAAACAGCACTGGATCTGGAGTCAGAAGAGTTGGATCCAAATCTTGACTCTGCTGAGATTTTTTCCAATATATTCCACTTACCTGTGTAACATTAGGCAAGTCAAGTAACTTTTCTAAGTCTCAGTTTTCTCATCTATAAAATCAAAGGAATGGACATGAGGAGCTCTAAGGTTCCTTCCAGTTCTGAATTCATGATCCATTTTTAAAAATTTTATTTATTTTATTCTGAACTTAAGAAATAAAACAAGCATTTCCATAATAAAGGAGACTAGAATAAAATGATGACTGTATATGAAATTGCAAATGTATTATGTACAACTTGCTATTACTTTTAAATATGTAATGAAGTTATCACATAACTTTCTTTTTTTCTTTCCTCCCCACTGCATCTAGAGATAGCTGCCATTAGGCACAAATATGTGTGTGTACATATATATACATATATATATATATATGTAAAACCATTCTATACATACTTCTATGTATCAGTTCTTTCTCTGGATGAAGACAGCATCTTCCTTTATATGTCCTTTGTAGTTAATTTGGGTATTTATAGTAGTCAAAGGGACTTATTTACTCAAAATTGTTCTTAAAACAATATTGTTGTTACTGTATACAACATTCTCTTGGTTCTGCTCTTCATTATTTTGTGCAAGTCTATCCATGTTTTTCTAAGATCATCGAGCTCATCATTTCTTATAGCATAGTAGTATTCCATCACAAACATATACTATAACTTGCTTAGCCATTTCCCAACTGATAAGCATCCCCACAATTTCCAGTTCTTTGTCACCACAAAAAAAAAAAAATTAGAACATTTAGGTTCTTTTCCTTTTCATCTTGAGAAACAGACTTAGTAGTGGTATTGCTGGGTCAAAGTTTAATAATTTTTTGGGTGTAATTGCAGATTGCTCTCCAAAATGATTGGATCAGTTCACAATTCTACCAACAATGACTTAGTATCCTAATTTTTCCACATCCCCTCCAACTTTTGTTGCTTTCTCCTTTAATCATTTTAGCCAATCTGATAGATATAAAATGATATGGCAAGGTTGTCTTAATTTGCATTTCTCTAATCAATAATGGTTTAGAACATTTTTACATGACTACAAATTGTTTTAATTTCTGCATTGGAAAACTTCCCGTTCATATCCTTTGACTATTTATCAATTAGGGAATGATTCATATTCTTATAGATTTGATAAAGTCCTTTATATATTTGAGATATGAGACCTTTATCTGAGAGTCTGTCTATTACCCCCCCACCCAATTTTCTGCTTTCCTTCTGATCTTGGGTACATTTGTTTTATTTGTATAAAACCCTTTTAATTTAATGTAATTGAGGGACAGCTAGGTGGCGCAGTGGATAGAGCACCAACCCTGGATTCAGGACGACCTGAGTTCAAATGTGACCTCAGACACATAACAGTTACTAGCTGTGTGACCCTGGGCAAGTCACCTAACCCCATTACCTAGCCCCCCCAAAAAAATTTAATGTAATTGAAAACATCCATTTTATATCTCTCTGTTTCTTGTTTATTCATAAACTGTTTGCCTGTCTACAAGTCTGATAGGTAATATGTTCTCTGTTCTTAAATTTTTCTTGTAATATCTCTCTTTATATCTAACTCATGTATCTATTTTGATTTTGTCTTGGTAAATGGTGTACATATTGGTCTACGCTCAATTTCTGCCAGATTGCTTTCTGGTTTTCCCAACAATTCGTGCCAAATAATGAATCCTTATCCCCAAAACTTGTCTTTACACTTGTCAAATACAAGGTTACTATATTTATTTGCTGTTGTAAATTGTATGCCTACTTTGTTCCACTGATCTACCTCTCTATTTCTTAGTACCAGATAGTTTTGATAATTACAGCTTTATAATATAGTTTAAGATCTGGTACTGCTAAACCTTCTTCCTTTACACTTTTAAAAATTAGATCCTTTGAGATTCTTGACTTTTTTGTTCTTCCAAATGAATTTGTTATTGTCTTTTCTAATTCAGTAAAAATTTTTTTTTGGTAATTTAATTAGGATGGCCACGATCCCATGTGCTCTTAAAAACTTACATACTATCATGGAGAATTTCTTCTTAGTCCTGTAAGGGTAGCAATTTGCATTATTGGAGGTAGTAGCTACACTAATGAGGGAAGCTAGGTGGTACAATGATAGAGCCCACACCTGGAGTGAGAAGGACCTGAGCTCAAATATGGCCTCAGACACTTACTAGCTGTGTGACTTTAGGCAAGTAATTTAATCCTGTTTGTCTTAGTTTCTTATCTGTAAAAATGAGTTAGAGAAGGAAATGGCAAATCATGCTAGTATCTTTGCCAAGAAAACTCCAAATAGGGTCATGAAGAGTTAGACATGATTAGAATAACTAATCGACAAAACTGCATTAGCAGAATTACAGATGCCTAAAGAATTGGAGAACTGGAGATTTAAAAATACTAGTTTTTAATCATGAGAGAGTTTTTGACAATCTTTTAAAATATAACCAATTTATCTCAATACACAGAAACATTAAGATGGAAAAATTGAGGCAAGAATCATCAACCTTCACAGAAGAAATCTCACCTTCTTTTTAGTCATCTTAGAAAACCTAAAGAAACTTAGTAGAACAGAGTAGGGGCCTGAGATGTGCTTAGTCTATTAGCATTAATAGTCTGATAATGAGCCTGACAGCATGAGAATCCAATGCAAGCTGTTAGGCATAATAGGACTGCTGACAAGACTTGAAGTAGAGAGGAGAGAGGTCAAGCAACAGAGAGCTACTCTAACATTCCTCTTTTAGAAGCTTTAATTTCTTTCCCTTCCTTCTAAGATGGTACAGATGCTTTGGAATGGCTTTCACTTTTTACTGTTGACCTCATTTTCTTCTGCCTCTTCCTCTCCCTTCTCTTCTCTGTCTTCCTCTTTTCTACCCCAAAGCAATAGTTGGATGATGGAGTGGAAAAGAATGTGGTTAGAGATGATTAAAGGTATGTGTGTAAGGGGTAGTGATAGAAGAGTACTACTGAGCATCCATTTTAGATTCCCTGCCCCCAAATCAATTAAATTCCAAAAAGAAAAAAGTACTTGCTTATGTAGAGCACTGTTTTTGGCTGGATGAAATACAAAATTTTGTAAGACGTAGATCTGTTCTCCTGGAGTTTAAGCTCTGAAAACAAACAAAAATTGAGAGTAAAGCAGCATACTATCATCTTTCTGGCATAGCAGAAGGGGGCAGTCTATAATTCCAGTCTCTCTATATTCTAAGAGTTGGATTAAGCAGCTCGTTCATAAAATGACTAACAATTATACATGCTTTGTTTTTCAAGATGCCGATCTCCTTATTAAGCCAACCATTCATTTGGTAAGTTTGCCTTTTAAAAAAGTTTTTGTTATTTATATCACAGTCATTTCTGGATAAATCCTGACCCTACCCCTCAAAAAAATCAACTAATATAACCAACTTATACAAGTAACTTGAAGTTACTTGTGTGACCTCCAAATACTGGTGTGGAGAACTGCTCCTGAGGAATTGCAGGGGAAGAATCTTCCTGGATAAGACTCCTATTTCTACTTACTGGAGTTAGTTTAGAATGAGACTTTCCCTTTTGACTCCTGCCCTTTCTTCCTTCATTTGTTAAAAAAAAATTATAAAGAGTTCAGCAAAGCCAACTGAAAGCCGAGTTACCGCATCTTACAATTTATACAATATTTAACATATGTACTTTTCTTACTTCTATATTGAAAGGAAGGAGATGTATTTAATTATCTCTTCTCTGGAACTAAGTTGATCATTATAGCTAGTTAGAATGTGGCTTTCTGTTAAGGTATTTCTCACTTACATTATTGTGGTCATTGTGTATGTTATTTTCCTGGGGCTTGCTTCACTCTGCATACCTATCTTCCTATTTCCCTGAATTCCATATATTCATGGCTTCTTACAGTATAATAATTTTCCATTATATGGATAGAAAGTAATCTATTAAGTCATTCCCTAATCAATAGGCACCCTCTTTGTTTCTAAATCTTTCTTGTCATAAAAAATGCTGCTATGAGTATTTTGGTGCATTCAGGCTTTTCTATTTTTGACCTTCTTGTAGTATATGCCCAGTGGTGGTGTTAGTGGTGGGCCTATTAAAGTCTATGAGTTGAAATTAAATGAGATACTCATAGAGTCACAGACCATGCAACAGTAAACAAAATGAGGTTTACTTAGCTTTGACATAGCAAGTATAATCAATAAGAATGCAGCACTTAGTCTGGGTAGATACAGCCCCTCTCCTATCTTTATGGAAATTAGTCTGGTCAGCAGGGCAAGATACAGTGACTTTTGCATACTCAGGATGTTCCCAAGTTTGAAGGGCCTAAATCCAAGTGGATGGGCTTTTTTATGCCTTTAGTTGACCAATAAGCCTAGTAGCCAGAGGCTACTAGGAAGTTGTGTCAAGGGAGGTAAAGCAGAAACCTTGGCCCCATACTTATGTTTTGGGTAGAGTGGGGAACCCTGGTAGTTAATAGTCTTATCACAGGTAAGATGACTAGGTTAAGAGGTATGAATAGTCTAATGTTCTGCATATATTTTGAAAGTGTGTTCCTACAGTATGTTCCATATAGTACTAATTTTGTAGATAATTTGGGGTGAGGGATGAGGAGAATTAGGTTTTCCTATGCTAATTTCCCAACTCTCCAATTTAGTTTGTGCTATGTAGACTTTGTTTTGACATGAGTTTAAAAAAAGACTCGGATTACACTGTCTTTCAAAGCTTACCAAGTACTCAAAATTGTACTGCTTAACTCTGATTCACAAGATACACACTTGTTTATTTTACTTTTAAAACTAGACCGAATTGCCTGATTCTTTAAGATGATTGTAGCACTGAATATTTCTGAAACACTCAATGAGAAGGAATGATCCCTGAGAGCTTAGTTTCCTGTTATCACCACCACCACCATGGGACCTACAGTAGTTTTAAGACTTGCCCAAGGTCATGGTGAGTGAATGTGCTGCAGCTAATGGTTTCCTCAGTTTTAAAGGTACACTAAGACTATTTGCCTATATCCCTTACTGCTCACTCAGACCTTCATGACAAGATGGCAAACATACATATTATGGCAGGTCTCCATAGCCCAGAATGAAGAATTAGAAAATACCACAAGGATTTAGAGATGTGGAAAATTCAGTACAATACCTACTTTGATCTTCCCTCATCTTCCTCAAAACAGAACCAGACAAAACACAATTTGCTTTATTTGGTGGGGGGGAAGGGGGATGTTCCCGAATTATCTGGATATTTGTTAGTCTAGCCTCAGAAAATTGGAGAGGTTAAAGAATCTCATCTCAGCAACAGTGTCTGGATCTTGTCAAGTCTTTTATTTATTTAAAAGATGATATATTGTTGAGTCAAATTAGTCAAGGCATGAAATTTAGGTTTTGTGAAAGAAGAAAAACCAAGGGCAAAGGTTTGCAAAACCTAATATGAACAGATATGTTTTTATAGTTTTTTTTATGAATTAAAGAAAACAAAGGAGGTTATTTAAACATTGCCCCTTCAGTGCTATGAACTCAAATAAGGCGCTATGTGAATGCATGAGAACTAGAAAGTGATAATGCCTTTAAACGCCAAATGTAATGCAGGAAATAAGCCAGTTGCATAAATGCCAAAAAGTTAGTTCTTGAAACTGTACTTCAATGGGCCGTGATGAAGAAGCAATTTTTTTTTTTTAACATAAAGCATTTAAATTCAGGAGTGCCTTCTTTCAGGAGGAACCTTATAGCTCTGAAAGGTGAAATTCAATATCTGGTAACTTAATGGCAAAACCTAAAGTATTATCAAGTTAAATCTAAGGTGCTATATACTCTGCAGACTGGTTTTCAGTAAGTCCATGTGAAAAGAGAATTAATTCTTAAGGATTAGTTCTACTCAGCCAACAGCAAAGTAGACTAATAGGGAAGTTTCTGAGTTGCTTAGGTTCATACTTTGCTTTTTGACTAGTTGTCTGGATCACTGAAGTTAAAGCAAGAGTTTTGCCTCAGATACTTGAGGGTGTCTTTTGGAAGTCAGCCATGGTCTATGTCTCATGACAGTATTCATTACACACTGGTCATCGTTATTCCACTTTTGGTTGAATTATATGATTTGAAGTAAGAGTTAAGAAACTACTTCTCTTAATGAATCTATCTATAAAATCCCTCCCCCAATTTTCTGTTTTCCTTCTGATCTTGGCTATATTTGTTTTATTTGTATAAAACCTTTTTAATTTAATGTAATTGAAACCACTCATTTTATACCTTTCTGTTTCTTGTTTATTTATAAACTATTCCCCTATCGACAAGTCTGATAGGTAATATATTCTCTGTTCTTAAATTTTTCTTGTAATATCTTTCTTTATATCTAGGCCATGTATCTATTTTGAGTTTACCTTGGTAAATAAATGGTGTATATATTGGTCTATGCTCAATTTCTATGAAACTGTTTATTGGGACAGGTTAATAAATATATTTACTATGCTGAAAAAGAAACTCGGGGGAGTGAAAAAAAATGATGACTGTGGAGTCAGAAAACTGAGATTTGAACTGTAGCTTCACCATCTACTAACTTCTCACACACCTTTGAATGTGAGCAGATCAGTTTACAGCTATAAAATAGGGCTAATAATGTATATACTATCCACCTCTCGGGGTTGTTATAAGGAAAGTTCTGTAAATGACAAAATGCTAAATCAATGTTACTATTGCTATTATATTTACTAAAGTGTATAGATAATTCCAATCCAATACAATAAAGATTTATTAAGTGTCTACTATGTTTTAAGCACTGGGGATACAATTAATAAAGAGAAAGACAGTACCTATTTTCAAGGAGTTTACAATGTAATAGGGAGAGGAAACACACAAGGAGACAGGAAAGGGGAAGCTATGTATGGAGGAGTTAATAGGGGGTATCCATCGTGGGATCATCTTGTTCCATGGAGTTGAAACAAGGCAGAGCAGCAGATACAATGTGGAGTAAGCCAAAAAATCCAGTATCTGCCCTTTATAAGGGAAGGCATTGGGAAGAGTTTGACACTCCACCCTCCAGCCCTCTAGTCAGAGGAGAGAAGAGAATGATCAAGGTGGCTTCAGTCAAGGTTTGTAGATGACATCATCTTGGTTGTACCAAGATTCAGGACATTGCTGATCCTTCTAGAAAAGATCTGTAACCACACACGTGCTTGGTTTGACCATACACCTAGGAAAAAACTAGTGGATGAAGCATGTCTATTGTTCATATTATGAGATGCAGTTAGATATACAGCTTACGAAGCTTGTCCATTGTTATGGGACAAAGAGCATAAAAAGACAATGAGTTGGTCCCAGATTTGTCTTTTTTTTTTTTGCTAGGCAATCAGGGTTAAGTGACTTGCCTAGGGTCACACAGCTAGTGAGTATCATGTGCCTGAGGCCATATTTGAATTCAGGTCCTCCTGACTCTAGGGCCAGTGCTCTATCCACTGCACCATCTAGCTGCCCCTCCCAGATTTAAGACAGAGAGAGAGAGAGCTCATTGGATTTCCTTTAGGAAATTGCAAAACACCTTTTATGACCACAGACATCCCAGAAAGAAGGCCCATATTTGTACTTACTACTGTTACATAACATGGATTACCATAGTCTCTCTTCATTCTTTCATTTCTCACACAGAAAGCAATGGAGAGATGCATGGGGATGTGAGCAGGTAGCAGCATATATGAGGAACTTTAAAGAACACAGTAAAGGATGTCATCAGGGAAATGTATCAGAGAAACTGGACTTGCCATTGGTAAGGATGAGGGTATCTCCAAATAAAGTTCTCCCTTGCATGATTAGTTTTGTGAAACTTTTTTCTTTCTTCCTCTTCAATTTCTATGACAAACCTACTTGGGAGAGGTTTAAATTTTTATGACTAACCTCCTTGTGGACAAGAATCACACAGGATGCACTGGCATAGATGACTTGCAATCTGCATCACCAGAGGGAGCATCCACACTGATGACATTACAGATCATTTGTGTATTTATGTATTACATATTATATACATCCATTAGAATCCTGCTTTTTCTCATCATGATGTGGAGGTAACATTTGGTTCTGCAAAGCTTTTCCTATGGATAGCAAATATGGCAGGTCCTAGAGAAAACAGTTCTAGTATCAATCAATCAATAAGAATTTATTAAGCACAAACTTTTTCTTGATCATATCCTCCCCATCTCTAATTCTGTACCCCTGAACGTTCATTCAAACCTCACTTGTTGCCTGATTCCTTATTCCTATCAACACTTATTCCTCCCTCACAACTTTGCCCCCCCAGGCTACCCACCCCTTCCACTGTCCCCTCTGGAATATCTGCTTCATTGCTTTCATCTTAAATCTTTTCCTGTCCCACTCCTTATATTTTCTGAGTCTTACTGAGAACTGGCTCTCCTCTGATGACATAGCTTGCTTCCCTGATCATGTGAAAAATGAGCTTTCCCTCATTCCCCCTGACTCACTGGTTAGTGTGGGGGAGTTGGAATACTATTTATTCCCTATTGCCACTTCCAGGTTCTCTTCCTACTACCATGACTCAGTAACCACTCCTCCTTTGAGGCTCTATTCTACTGCCCAATCAAAATCCTGGTAGCTGTTGTCTGCAGACCTCCAATACACTCTCCTTCTTTCCTCAATGAGTTCAGTACCTGGCTCACAATCTCTCTCTCCTTCCCAGCTCTTGCCCTCATACAAGGGGACTCCAAGATACCTATTGATACTCCTTCAAACACTCTTTGTGGTTCCTCAACTTATTTTACATGACTGACTCTTCTGTTCTACCTTAGTCATTCACAAATACTATCATACCTTTGGTCCTCCCATTGCCCACAAATGTACCACTTTGATGTTCATGAACTCAGAATTTTCTTTAACTGATCACATTTTCTTGACATTCCACCTTTCCCTCTGCCTTTCAATACCAAACACTGTTTTATATCTACCCTGTGACCTCCAATCACTCAGTCTCTCAGTTCTCTCCTGTACCATCGTCCTTGAACTAGTTATACTCTCCTACTTTCCCCATCTTGCCCCTTTGGTAAACCAGATTCAACACTACGGTGGCCTCTTCTCTTGAGTCCCTTACACACCCTAATCATATAGCTAATCTTGACCTGCTAAGCCTCAGCCTTAGATCACTCCACTATCTGCTTCCTTTGTTCCCACAAATGTGCTATCACCTGAAGGTGGAGAAAATTCAAGCCTTTCCTGCTGCAAGACAATCCTCTTATACCTCTTTTATTAACTACGCCACTCATCACAGCAGCTTTTCCAAAACTTTTCATCCCTTCTCAAACATCCATGGTTTTTCCTCCCAACACTATCTCTGCTGAAAACTTTGCTTCATATTTTATTTAAAAAATTGAGGCCATTCACAGAGAACTTCTCCTTTCTCCCTCCTCTTCTCACATCACCCAGATGCTTTCTGACACTATCTTCTCCCTCAGCTTTGTCTTACATGAAGACTTGACCTTGCCAAGGCAAACTGCTCTACATGCATAAGGGATCCCATTCTATCCTGTCTTCATCAGCGTATTGTTCCCTCTATCATTCCTGTTCTCTCACTTATCTTCTTATCTCTTCTCATCTACTGGCTGCTTCTTTACCACCTACAAACATGTCCAAGTCTCTCCCATCCTCAAAAAACCTCCGCTTGATTTTTCCAACCCCTCTATTATCATTCCATATCTCTCTAGCTTTTTGTGGCTAGAGTCCTTGAAAAGGCCACCATCTACAGTAGGTGCCTTCACTTCCATTCTTCTCACTATTTTTTTACCTCTCTATCATCAGGCTTCTGATCATATCATTCAAACAAAACTATTATCTCCAGAGTTACTTATGATCTCTTAATTGCCAAATCTAATGGCCTCTCAATCTTCGTCATTTTTGATTTCTCGTCTCTTTTACATTGTGAATCACCCTCTTCTCCTTTCTGACTCTCTTCTCTCTAGGTTTTCAGAACATTATGCTCTCTTGGTTCTCCTTCATTTATTTGATTGTTCTTTCTCAATATCCTTTGTTAGATCTTCAGCCAGGTCATGACGATAAATGGCTCTGTCCTTCTCTTCTCCCTCTACATTATTTCACTTATTGATCTCATCAGCTCCCACAGATTTGATTATCATTTTTATTTATCGAATCTATTTATCCAGTCCTAACCTCTCCGCTGACCCCAGTCTCATATAGCCAACTGCCTATCAGACATTTCAAACTGAATGTCCTTTAGATATCTTAAACTCAATATATCTACAACTGAACTCATTGTTCCCCTTCTTCTGCATAAATAAATTCTCCTCTCCTCAGCTCCTAACTTCCCTATTACTGTCCACGATACCAACATCCTCTCAGTTACCTAGGCTCATAACTTAGGTATCTCCCTTAGCTTCTCATTCTCTTTGACTCCCCCATAACCATTCTGTTGCTAAGGCCCTTGATTTTACCTTTCTAATATCTCTCAGACATGCAAATTCCTTCTTGTCTGTCATCACGTTGATGCAGGCCCTCATCTTATCATACCTGAACTATTGCAATAGCCTACTGGGTGGTCTGTTTGCCACAAGTCTCTCTCCCCACTCCCATCTATCCTCCATTTGGCTGTCAAAGGGATCTTCCCAAAGTGCAGATCTGACCATGTCATTCTCTCCCCTCCCCTCTTCAGTCAACTACAGTGTGTCTCTATTTGATCACTTCCAGGATCAAATATAAAATCCTCTGGCATTAAAAAATCCTGAATAATGCAAACTCCCCACTTCCACTCTTCTTCTATCTTATGCTACCATCCTTTCCCTCCCCCACACACTCTTACAATCCAGTAATAATGGTCTTTTTATTATTCCTTGCAGAAGATACTCTATCTCCCAACTCCAGGAATTTTAACTGGCTTTCCCTCGTGCATGGAATGCTCTCTCTTCTTATCTCTGCCTCCTGGCATCTTTCAGATTCCTACTAAAAATCGCAATTTATATAGGAAGCTTTTACTGATTCTCCCTTAATTCTAGCATCTTCCCTCTGTTAATTATTTCCAATTTATCCTGTATATAGCTTGTTTGCATATAGTTATTTGCATGCTTTTTCTCCCATTAGATTGTAAGCTCCTCGAGAGCAAATATTATCTTTTACCTTTCTTTTTATTCCTAGCATTTAGCACAGTGCCTGGCACATAGTAGATGCTTAATAAATGTTTATTGACCAACTGACTAATATTTTGTTGCAGGCTAGGTGGCATAGTGAACAGAGCACTGGGTCTGGAGTCATGAAAACCTGAGTTCAAATCTTACTAGCTGTGTGACCTTGGGCAAGTCAACTAACCTCTGTTTGCCTCAGTTTTCTCATCTATAAAATGGATATAATAATAGCTAACCTATCTCCCAGGGTTGTTGTGAGAATCAAATGAGATAATAATTATAAATCACTTAGCACAATGTATATAATAAGTACAATGAGTACTTTTATTAGTATATAATAAGTACAATATAAATTTTAACCATTGTTAATCTGATTATTAATAATGAGCAAAGGCCTAAAGATTCAGTGATTTGAGCTAATGAAAGATTGTAATAGCTCACATTTGTCTAATGATTCAAGTTTTCTGAAGCTCTTTATATATATTTTCACATTTGATCCTCACAGTAACTCTGGAAGGTAAGTATCATTATTATTCACATTTTACAGATGAGGAAACTGAAACTCAGAAAGACTGAGTGCTTTTGCCATAGTCACTGGTTATTAAATGTACAAGTTGGGATTTGAACCCAGGTGTTCCTAACACTAGCTTCAGCATTCTAACCATTGCACTACAATTTCTTTCCCTTCCCCCCAACAAAGATTAACCTTGGAGTGTATGTCTGAGTCCTCCACCTCCTTAGAACAGCTGAGAAGTAACCAGGCTTGCCGTCATCATTATCAACTGCTCTATCCCCCTAGAGTGGTTTGGAGTTCTATTTTATCTGGCTTTCCCTTGTCCAGTGTTTTTAATTTGCCTTTTAAAACAACAGCAAATGTCAAACCAGGACACTGGAGCACATCTGTGAAAACAAATGCTTAATCTTGCTGGAAATCAGTAATAATAAATCTATCTGGCTTCTTCTCAGAAGTCCATAGCTCCAAGGCTTGGTCAATTGTTTTCGAATCCCATGGCTCTGATTTGGAAGCTATTCTTTCAAGCAAGAAGTGGATTCAGAAAGCAATCTCTTCACTATTGCAACCATTTTTCTTCAAAATTCCTAATGAACTTCAAAAATCTCTCAAAGTCACAACTACAATACATTTAAAAAATATTCTGAAAGTTGTGACATTTGTAGTGATGGAGAATGCATTAACAAATAAATCTACAAATAATTTCTAAACCAGGTTTTAGTTATTAATTTTAAACTACTCTACTGCCAAATGTTTTATCGAAATTGTGAGAACATTCAGCCTATCAGTACCAGACTGATTTGAAATTTAGCTTCTTTTCAAGAGATAACAGCTGTAGTCAAAAGGCCCCTGGACTAAGAATCTCTGTGGTGTGGTGGATTGTGGGAATAAAGCAGGAGTCAAGAGATCTGAGTTCAGATTCCACCTCTAATACTTATTAACTATGTTTTCATGGGCAAATCGTTGTACCTCAGTTTCCTCTTATGTTAAATAAAGGTAATAACCCCTGTATTAGCTATCTCACCAAGCTGTTGTGAGAAAAATACCTTGGGAATTTTAAAGTGCTCTATAAATGTAAAAAGGGGCAGTAAGATAGCCCAGTGGAGAGCATCCTGGATCTAGAGTCATGAAGACCTGAGTTCATATCTGGCCTCAGACATTTACTAGCTGTGTGACCCCAGGCAAGTCATTTAACCCCATTTGCCTCTATTTCCTCACCTGTAAAATGAAATACAGAAGGAAATGGCAAATCACTCCAGTATCTTTGCCAAGAAAACCCCAGATGAGGTCATGAAGAGTTGAACACAATTGAAATGACTGAACAACTACAAATAAATGTGAGGGGGTTTTTTTGTTTGTTTGTTTTGTTTTGATTTGTTTTTTAGCGTGAATAGGCCTGTGCTAGTACTACTGTTGCTATTAGCTGAGTGGAAAGAATATTGGATTTGGAGTCAAGGACTCAGTTCTAATCCTGACTCTGTTATAACTGTTTCTTTGCTAAATTAAAGAGTTAAGAAGACCAGGGTTCAAGTGCTACCTCAGATAGGTGCCACATCATCACAGGAAGTCATTCAACATCTCAGTTCCCCTGGGAAGCTTTATATGACTATTAGTTGCAGATGAGTTACCATCTCTATTGGTAAAGAGAGTGACCATGTTGGGAGTTCCTCATATCAATGAAATCACAGATTTGTATCACATCCATAAATACATTTGTTGTTTTCAGCTGTTTTCAGTCATGTCTGACTTTCCGTGACCCCACTTGGGATTTTCTGGGCAAAGATACTAGAGTGGTTTGCCATTCCCTTTTCCAGGTTATTTTACAGATGAGGAAACTGAGTAAAGTGACTTGCCCAGGCTCACATCGCTAGTAAATATCCTAGGTTGGATTTAAATTCATGAAAATGAGTCTTCCTGATTCCAAGCCCAATGCTCTAATCATTGTGTCACCTAGCTGCCCACATATATACACATATATAAATACAGAGGTGTTGTGAGACTCAAATGAGATAATGGACGTAAAACCACTTTGTGAATTTTAAAGCACTATATAAATGTCAGTTATAATAATTATTACTATAATTATTAATATTATTAGCTTACAGGCACCAAGGCTCCAATCTGGTGATGATTTAATTGCCTGAACCTTCTACTGCATTCCTGCTAAGCTCAAGCAATCTTTATAGAACAATACAGGGAGGTACTGGTAAATGTTTAACAATGGGGCTCTCACAAAACAAAAAAGTATGCAATTTACTTTTAAACTTAATATGCATTATTAGCACTTTCTTCAGTTTAGACAATCAACAAAACAATAAATCAAACCCTGATTTGTATCAATTGCTAATTTCTGAGATATAAAATAGTCACACTGAAAATTTAACAGTGGGTTTTGTGAAGCAGTTAGAGTTGGCTCCGGCATACCCCTGTTGCTATAAATACATAGATGTGTACACACACATACACAAAAATTGTGAGTATATATAATATGTATATCTATGTGTAAATATAGATATATGTATATATACATACATGTGTGTATACATGCACAGATGTGTGTATGTCCCATGAACTAGTTGTGAAACTTTGGGTGAGTCCCTGAACCTTTCTGGGTTTTAGTTTCCATGTGTATAAAATGATGGTGCTGGACTGAATGATTCCTTAGGTCTCTTCTAGCTGTAACATTCTATGATTCTCACTGCTAGTGGAGAACCTGACAGTACAATGGAATGAACTGGATGATCAACAGCTGAATAATTGACCCTGCTGTAAATAAAAGGCACTTGAAAGGGATTGTCAATATAAAAGTATTTCCAGCCCAAATAAAGTGAAATTGGATAACCAAAGCCTCAAAGTAGCCTTCTTTTCTTATTTTTTTTTAAAGGCTGAATGATCCAATTTTTGTCATATGCCTGAGCCAAGCAGATAATTGCTTTGCTATCTGTTTCATTTGTTTTGACCTGCTTTCGGAAGACTCACAGCTTTCTCCAGAATGCTAGCTGGAAATGCCCCAAGTAGGGAACTAATCCAAGTCACACTGATTTTCCATTGATGAGAAATTAAGTCTCCTGGACAAAAGATACCATTTTGAACATCAAAAAGAAATTTAGTCAGACCAACATTATAGACAACTGAAGCCAAATTCATTGTGGTAAAAGCATTGCAACTGTGTAGTATCATCCTTATAGAATAGAAGAGAAAGTTTAACTGCTGTCACCCCTGAACAAAAAACAGAAACTTTTGATGACATCTGCAAATTTGGTGCACATTGCCTAGAGCTATAGAAACTAAATTCATTTTTGGTTAGTCCCTGACTAGAATCCTAGGACCATCTCTGAGTATCATGACCTAGAAGTACAGAGAACTTGGAATAAAGGGAAATGTTTAAAGGAAAGATGGTTCAAAGGGCTGAAAATAAGACCCACAAAGAGAATTTAAATAGCTAGCATTTATATAGATCTTTAAGGTTTACAAAGCACTTTAAAATTATTATCTCATTTAATCCTCACAAGAACCCTGGGAGGTAAGTGATATTATTATTCCCATTTTATAGCTAAGGAAAGTGAGGCAGACAGAGGTTAAGTGATTTGCCCAAGGTCACAGATAGTAAGTATCCCTGGGTGAATTGGAATTCAGTTCTTCCTGATTCTTGGTGCAGTGCTCTATCCTCCATGTCACTTAGAAGAAGTGATATCGTTAGACCAAAAGAGAGAAGACTGGAAGTGACCTAATAACTTCGAGTATATAAATATATATATATATATACATATATATGTATATATAAAATATATAAACTATTTTTAGGATGGTAATTATCTATTTCATCTACACTGAGAATAGGATCAGAAATGAATATATACTGGATAACAGTCTGATGAAAAAATTGATGTTTGTTGTTGGAAATGAGGTTTTTAAGTTTAGTTTCAACATTCAAGAGATTTTTATCCTTCCCTCATAATTTGATCATTCATATCAAGTATACTGCCACCAGATACCTGGTCTCAAGCTGCCAGGCTTACATCACAACCACAATTAACTGAGAGATTTGAATTTATTTTTTTAAATTTATTTATTTATTTTTTTGGCTAGGCAATGAGGTTAAGTGACTTGCCCAGGGTCACACAGATAGTAAGTGTTATGTGTCTGAGGCCAGATTTGAACTCAGGTCCTCTTGAATCCAGGGCTGGTGCTCTATCCAATGTGCCACCAGCTGCCCCTTAAATTTTTTTATTTTAAGATTCTTTTTTAGTATGAATTTAGCAATCACGGACAAAGGTAAACATTTAAGGATATAAAAAATGAAAAAAATTGAATATAAATATGAAACATGAATTTCTGCTATATGCAGTTTGATTTTTAAGTCTACGTTATCTTTTGTGTTTTATTCTATAAGTTTAAAAATGTTTTGATGCTCCTTTTCTCCTTCCTTTCTTCCCTCTCCTTTCCTCCCTCCTTCCATCCTTTTTTCTCTTTTCCCTTTCCCTCCTTTCTTCCCTTCCTCCTTCCTACTTCATTTTCTTCCTTCTTCTCTTCTTACCTCCCTCCCTCCTTCCTTTCCTCCTTCACTTCCTTTGTCCCTTCCTTCCGTCTTTCCTCCCTCCCTCCCCCCCACCTCTTTCTAGCTTTTGTTTCTGTATTTCTGTTTCTGTCTCTGTGTGTGCCTCTCTATGTCTCTGTCTCTCTCTGTGTGTGCCTTTGTCTGTCTGTTTCGGTCTGTGTCTCTCTCTTTCTCCTCTACTCAATAACTCCAATCTTCTCATTCACCTCTAGTCAAGTAAAAGCCCTCTCTTGTGACAGTATAGTCAAGCAAAAATGAAACAAAACAAAACACACAACCAATGGCTCACCTTGGCCAAGTCAAAAAATGCGTCTCATTCTTCACCTCTGGTCCATCACCTTTCAGCCAAGATGAGGTATATTGATTTTCCATTAATTCTGTTTATTATTTAAAAAACAAACACATCTATCTTTATCAAAATTTAACACTTCCTCTGGACTCACTGTCTCATCTCCCACTTGTACTGGCAGGTTGGGTCACTAGAAGCAATGACTACTATTCCTCCCAAGACTTTAAGGATAATTCTGAAGCATTGGGCTTCTAATATTGTCAGAATATATATTCTAATATATACACCCAATCTGGTGTATTCTCCAATATTAATTAACCAGTAGATCTCTATTAGCTTCTAGAAGAGGGGTATTTACTGAGAAAGTATAGAAAGAACAGTAGTTACAAAATATTTCTTCTTCCCTTCCCTGCAAAACGTCCCTCAAACTTTAAATTCTTCATATATGAAAAAAATACATATGGTTAAGGTTATTTCCTGATTCCTGGCCCCATAAATGCTTTTCTCCCTTCATGAAGTTCTCCTGAGTTTCCCCGTAAGAAAAGATGTCTTTTGCTGGACTTTGAGGATAGATGCCTTTCTAGAGGTCGCATCCAGTGTTTTTCTCTGTCATAAGGAATAATAATCATTGAAGTTGCCACTAGTCTTAGTGGAGCTTTTTCCTCTCTTTGCAGGAACTTCCTGTTATTGGAACTACTACTCTGTCAGACTCTGTCGTGTGTTCTGATTGCCAGTGGAACCTCTGATGGTTTAGATAGGTGTTCTTGTCTTACCAGTTATTTGGCCCCTGCTACCTCAGGATACTCATTCACCTCTGATCAGAAAAGAATAAACATGCCAGAGCGCGCACACACACACACACGCACACACACACACACACACACACACACACACACACACACACACACACAAAACCAGAGGTAGTAGTCTTTATCGATTGAATTTGTAACAATAGCTTTTATATGCATACTCGGTTCTGGCTTAGTTTTTCTTGAGTCTTCAGCACTTCTGGCTCTGAGGCCAATTAGAAGGATTTTCATCATCACATTTTACAAGTCAGTAAGCCAAGACCAAAGTGGAGAAGTGTTGGTGCATGATTTTCTGTTTCCAGGTGATTGGGCACTCAGTGCAGCCTCTGAAGCTGAGATGCAACAAAGTATGGATTGATTTTCTGCAGCTTGTGCTAATTTTGGCCCAACAATTAATACCAAGAAAACACAGGTGCTCCGTCAGCTAGCACCATGCCATCCATATCTGATTACAGCAAATGCAGAAGTTTTGAATGCTGTGGATAAATTCACTTACCTTGGCAGTGTACTTTCCAGGGATGTACACATTGATAATGAGGTTGACGCATGCATTGCCAGAGCTAGCTCAGTGTTTGGGAAGCTCCGAAGGAAAGTATGGGAGAGAAGAGGTATTAGACTGGTTACCAAACTGAAGGTCTACAGAGCTGTTGTGCTGACCTCATTGTTGCATGCCTGTGAAACCTGGACAGTATACCAGCACCATGCCAGGAAACTGAATCGTTTCCATTTGAGTTGTCTTAGGAAGATTCTGAAGATCACCTGGCAGGATAAGATACCAGACACAGAGGTCCTTTCCCAAGCTAATCTGTCAAGCATTCAAACTCTGTTTCAGAGAGTGCAATTCCCATGGGCTGACTACATTGTTCGATGCGAAATGTGCACTTGCCAAAAAGACGACTTTATGGAGAACTCACACAGGGCAAGCATTCACGTGGTGGTCAGAAGAAGCAATATAAGGACACTCTCAAGGTCTCTCCTAAGAACTTTGGAATTGATTGTGTGATATGAGAGACACTATCACAGGATCGCTCAGCATGGCATCCCCACATGAGAGAAGTTACTGTGCTCTATGAGCAAAGCAGAATTGAAATAGCTCAAGAGAAACGTAAGATATGCAAATTTAGAGAATCCACCCCAAAGGTTCACACAGACTATTTGTGTCCAACCTGTGGTAGAACATTCCGAGCTCTTATTGGTCTGATCAGCCACAGTCGGACACACTAAAACTTGACTCTAGCATAGTGATGTCATTTTGGTCCTCTTCGAAAATGAAGGACAATAACAATAACCGTTATGGTAATTTAATTACTCTGATGGTAATTAATTACTCAAAGTTGCAAATGTTGCCTTAGAGACAGGCAAGAAATATTTGCACACATCCTATATAACCCACCAACAAGGGCAAATCTAAGTAAGGACTGGGTTCTTATTGGCTAATTAATTTAATTAAGATTTAATTGTAAGTTAAAATATTTTAATTTAGTCATTATTATCAAGTGCTAGATTAATTGATAATACATTTAGGCAGAGCTCTCTCCAGAAGAGTACAGTAATCCTCTGCCCTCCCTATGGGTTTATGTTTAAATAAAGTTTGAATAAATGCCAAGTGTTTCTTTAAAGAGAAAAAAAAAGGTTACAAAAAGATAATATGAAAATTAAGGGGAGTGAGTTTCAGAATGCCACCCCCATTTATTTTATCTGAGTTGAATGAGCAGGGTCACCTTGCATAAGAGCCCTCAAGCCCGAAGAACTATGTGTCTGTAATTTCAGCAAGTTCCCATAGAGTGCACTCGTGTTCATTTTATAGCACTAGACCCATAGTTTGCAACAAGAAATTTAATCAAATGTGAACAAATAGACCTTCCAATGACTTCCTAGAACAACTATTAACATCCAACAAGTCAAAGAGATTGGTGACCTCAAAGGGATCTTAGATATTACTGGTCAACTTCCTTCATTTTTTAGCTAAGAAAATTCAAACTAGAGAAGTTAAATCACTCACCCAGGGTCAGAAGGCTAATGAGTGGCAAAGCCAGGATTAAAACCCAGCGCGTTTCACATTCCCACGGGCACTGTGCCTGCATCATTTTGTAAATCTGTTTAACTGATGTAGCCTTTTGATTTAAATTTTTTTTTAAAAAAAGCTTAATTCTCCTCCTCATTTCACAACCTGCTCATTATATTCTGACCAGTTCCCTATTCTCATTAATGTAGCTCTAAATTGACAAAGTGTTCTTGAGTCTATCCCCAATCTGTGTCACACCTCGAGGCAATGAGCTGTGGAAAATAGCTAAAAGAGAAAAATACTACAGGAGGCAAATGAAGGACATGAAACAAGCACTTTCTAGCCTTTACTTTTGGTTAAGGAACCCTGAGTACTGCTGCCTCTTGGATTCAAAGGGATTTGTCCACTGCAAGCTTCACCCTTGCATAGCTGCTCAAAAATGTCACAGATTCATGTTTATTCTTCTATAGGAATGTTTTTCTGGCCCTGGTTAGACACCTGTATTCTATACTTGAATGCTTACTGACCACAGGTGATTCAATTTCCTTTTATGCATATTGAATCACACACTAAATAAAGAAGGAGCTGGTCAGAAGGCAAACAACCATAATCACATTCAGCACGATTTTAATCCTTGCTTCTGAACTGACCCTACAATGAGCACACCTGTATTTCTAATGAAGTTACAAAACAGAGCCCCAAACACCTTTCACTAAGTAAATATACTGAAGGTTAGAAGTTTTGCAGTTCCATTGCCACAGATTACAGAAAAGAGAAATTACATGTGGAAACCAGAGGTTGACTTTTGTCATTAATAATGAACCTGGTACTTAACACAAAGATAATCAGTGTATGTGAATCATAGGGAAGGATTCTCTAGCCATTTGCTTTCTTTGATATAAAATTAGGAAAACAGAGATTTGATTGATTCACTCATTCACTAATTTAGTTCAATGAAGTCTCTGATTTTGAATTAGAAAGAAAGTTCACTTTTATATAATGACTTACAAAGCACTTTCCTCTCAATGACTCAGTGAAATAGGTAATGTGAGTATTATTATCTTACCTTAGAGACTGAGGAAAGTGAGGCTCAGAAAGCATATGTGACTTTTCCAAGGTCTTGTAGTTCATAAACAGCACAACCAGAATTTGAACTTGGGCCTTTTAACTCCAAATTCATCCCTTTTTCAACTATGCTGCTATTCTACTGTCATGGCTTATGACCAGGAGTGTGATGGTAAATGTAAACAATCTAGCTTGCTCTCCAAGAAAAAAAAAAAGTACCAACAACACACTTGAAGTTTAATCTGCATTAATATTTTCTCCATTACTTTCTTAAGTCTAGACAATCAACAAAACAAAAACAAAAGTCAAGCCCTAATTTGTATCATTTGATTTCTGATCAAATCCATTCCTGAAGTGTAAATGATGACAATGAAAATTTATGAGCTGGCTTTAGTACGTTTCTGTTTGGGAGAAAGGAAAATCATTAAATTTTGAAGTATTAAAGCAGGAGTGGGGTGGTGGTGGTAGCAAAAATCTCAACCGTTCATAGACTGAATCCACAAGCCAAATTATACATGCTGTTGTGCAGTTGTTTTTCAATAGTGTCCAACTCTTCATGACCCCATTTGGGTTTTTCTTGGCAAAGATGCTGGAATGGTTTGCCATTTCCTTCTCCCGCTCATTTTGCAGATGATGACACTGAAGCAAACAAGGTGAAGTGACTTGCCCAGGGTCACACAGCTAGTAAGTATCTGAGGCTGAATTTGAACTCATGGCTTCCTGACTCCAGGCCAGGTGTTCTATGCACTGCACCATCTAGCTGCCCTCAAATCATATACAGGTTGTCCCAAAAGTCTTAGGACTATTAGAGCTTAAAACCACATTAAGACACTGTAGAGGCAAAGTTATAAAAGGTATACATTCCAGTTAATGTTTTCAGGAGTTCTTGTGCTCCCTGGTCCAAGAAAGAAATATAAAACTCTAGAAAAAAAGAAGTCTTGGGAGATAGGAAGAAAAGGGAAGAAAAACACATTTTTCCCTGAGAATTTTTTTTTAAAATTAGGAACATGGAAAAATTTGCAAATATAAATATTTCAGTATGTTGAATCAAATGTTTGTTAAGGCATTACTATAGTATTGATTACAAAACAAGTAGTACATTTGCCTAGAGAAAGTTAACTGTTTTTGAGACTCCAAATGTATCTGTGGATGATAAAGTTAAAATTGGGTGTGGCACTGCCTAATTAATGCAATCACAAGAAGGGCCAAATGTCTCACTTGAATTGATCAATTGAAAAGAAACTAGGTGTGTATCATCAGTCATACAGATTGATTAATCTTTAATCAATTTGAAAGGTTTTTAGGGGTTTTAGATCACTGGATGAAAGCAGAAGGCACCAAACAGAAAATAGTTAATGATTGCATAAAGGAAGCAGCCACACTTCTGGGTCTATGTATATAATACATTGGTCCTGAATTTGAATTTCAGCAACAAGCCTGGCTTAGGGGTGGAGGATCTCCAGCCAAGCCTTTGAGAGAGAAGGAGAATGTCCTGCCCCAGGGGACCATATGAATTTGTTAAATTTATAAGCCCATCAGAGGGTCCTACTGACACTGGACTTCATTTGAATGTTCCATGGATCCAGTAATGAGAGGGAATTGTCATTGTCCTTGGCAGAGGGGAGATAGTGGAGAGAAAATTTTTGTCCTTTGACCCATTTATTCCCCATTCCTTTTTTGGCATAATTAGTCTACTTAGGTCAGGTTAGACTTGTTTTATTTGTATGACTTATCTTTTAAATTTTTTTCTTCGAACTTTGTATTAACTCTGATCTTTTCTTTTATAGGTTAATGGTCTGATTGTACATAGATAGATGATTCAAAAATGACTTCCACATCAATAATAATCAATAATGAGTCATTTCCTGACTGTTAAAATATAATAAATTTTAGTTTTTATGACATAATTCAGTGCCTGCTATGTTCAGGACCTTCTGAATACTTTCTTATTAAAAGATGTCATTACTGGTGTATTTTGTTTTAAATTATCTCAGTTTCCAAATGTATCCCTCTCCTCTCTCAAACCTAGTGAGTCATCCCCTATAACAAAAAATAAAAATATAGCAGGGGAAAAAAAAGTTTGACAAAACCAACACATCAATCAAGTCTAACAATCTAAGTAATATTCTATATCTCTAGCCCCCTACTTCTTTGAGGGTATTGTGCATTTTCTCATCTCTTCTCCAGGGATGAGCTTGGTCATTAGAATTACTGTATTCAGTATGATTGTGTTCATGTTTTGCATTTACATTTGCATTTACACCACCAATATTGGAGAATATATTGATTTTATTTGGATGGTCTTATTGAGTTTGTAGATTTTTTTCTACTTCATCCTTTGAAATATTATTTAAAAATACTTATCATGAATAGTAGGTTATGAGATGACCAAATTTCTAATGAAGTGATGTTTCTTGCTGCCTTTGGACTCACAGTAAACCAATTCCTTTGTTTACTCTTTTAAGAAAAAAAAACTCAAGGCCATGTTTCCATTTAACTGCAATTTCTTATTGTCTTCAATTATGGCAAGCATGCTAAGATTAATAAAATTTATTTTTTTCCAATAGAACTTCCATTCATTGGTCATTAGACAAGGATCTTACATCCCTGTTCCACAAGAATGCCTACAACCAAACGAAAGCTTATAAAAGATCCAGAAATTTAATTATTAATCAATTGCTAATTGATTCTTAATGCTCCTTGTCCACTTTTCTGACACTTTGCTACCATCACTGCAAAAGGGAAGGGAGAAGGCAGACCACAAGATTAAGGGTGCTTTTGTATTATTCTTTATTTCTTGGGTTGTCATGGCCAAAGAATTCATCATCAGTTGGCCAATGTACTGCTGTGAGTCTCTCCATATTTAGATATGGAGAAAGAAAACATAGCCTGCTGCCAGAATCATGCACGAAGCCTTTCCAGAATGGTAGAACTGTCCAGAGCTTGTGGGCCACTGACATAGCCTTCCATAACCATGGGATCACTTCTATTCCATAAAGAGCAATTGCAGTAGGTCTTTGTATAACTAAATTACAAAAATAGCAGCATGGTAAGGACTGCATGTTGGAAAAGAGCTTTCAAAGTTGCAGAAAACAGAACATCCTGAGACATTTGGTCCAAGAATGCAATCTGGGACTCTGTTAAGCTTATTCTTCCCACAATGAAGTAGAAAGGCCTTTGTTTCATTAAAGCCGCTGACTTTTTCTTTCTTGCTTTAGATTTCATCATCCTCTGAAGCACGTGAGAGAGGATAGTTTATATCTAGAAATATTTATGCCAAATCATACTCAAATCAAATCAAGAAATAAACTAATGCATGAAAGAACACAAAAGAAGCTTTCTAAATCCTGGAAAATTTTTAGTTTTCAAAAGACCCAGAAAGTGATAAAAAGTAAAGTATCAGAAGAAGCCAAAACTACTGAAAGTAGCAGCTCAGAAATTGAGATGGTTGTGATTTTCTCCAGTTCTGATCAGCAGCAGGTGAATAGGAATGAAGGAGACACTGAGGTTCAGCATGGAGTTATTGGCAATAGGACAAGGGACAAGGAATTTGAATGTAGAGAATAGTGTAGAGTGTATTTGATCCACCAAAAGATTGAAATAGAGGAGAAAGAGGGAAGGAGTAATGGCTTGAGAACAAACTTAAAGGTTTGGAAGTAATAATAAGAATGAAGAATAGATGTAGGAGTTGTAAGTCATAGGAAAAGATGGAATGATAAATGATTATGATCAGATGTGGAATTTTAGAGCTCATGAACGTACAGTGGAATACCTATGGGTGACAGCAGAATCTGGGAAATGATCACCTCTGTGTGGGTGAGAGTGATTGGATGAGTAAGTCGTGAGAATTAATAGAATGTGGTGAATTGAACATGTAGTATTTGAAAGAGCAGTTACATATACTTTAAAATCTCTTGCATGAGAGCAGCTGAGGCAGCTAGGTGGAACAGCAGATAGAGTTTTGGGTCTGGAATTGGGAAGGCTCATCTTCCTGAGCTCAAATCTGCCCTCAGACTAGCTGTGTGGCCCTGGGCAAGTCACTTCACCCTATTTGCCTCAGTTTTCTCATCTGTAAAATGAGATGCAGAAGGAAATGGCAAACCACTCCAGTATCTTTGCCAAGAAAACCCCAAATGGGGTCATGAAGTGAAAGTTCAACCGATACTGAAAATAATGACTAGATATACAGTGTCCTCAGGAGGGAAACACGTCTCAGTGAGTACCAGATGGGGGAAGGAGTAGGAAAGGAAAAGGTTTAAGATGAAAGCCAACTTGTTATTTATGGAATGGGAATTTCAGAGAACACAGTGGAAGGTGTAGATAGATCTTGAGAGGGACATTGGGAGGTAGACTACGGGGGGAGGGGGATGTAGGGAGTAGGGAGAGGGACATGGAATTGAGGGAGTCAGCAATTGGTGAAGGGCAATGGAACATTGGCAGTTCAGTGTTCAGAATCCCTGGAATGGTGGAGGAAGATGAGGATGTGAGAGTATATTAAACATTGAAGATGAGTTTAGGTGGAGTATATGTGGTTGGAAAGAAGTTCATGGAGGGAGGTAGGTGATTAGATAGTTCAGGGTCTTGGCTCAAGAGCTGATGTCACAGAAGTACAATTTTCTGGTTGGGAGGCATGGAGGTGATGGCCCAAGGGGAGATGGCCTCACTGGAGATGTCTTGAGAGTTTATAGGTAAAGAAATTGACTAAAATGTCCATACTCTGAATCAGAGGTTCAGCTGTTATACCTGTACTCCAAGGAGGTCAATGCCAAAAAAGAAAGGCCCCACGAACAACAACATATTTATAGCAGCCCTTTTTGTGGTAACAATGAACTGGAAACAAAGTGCATTCCTATCATTTGGGGAATAGCTAAACAGATTATGGTAGATTAATATAATGGAGAATAGCTATGTCACAATAAATGATAAACATGGTGAATATATGTAGAAGCATGGAGAGCTAGGTGGCACATTGGATAGAGTACTGAGCCTGGAATCAGGAAAACTTGAGTTCAGATCTAGCCTCAGTGCTTACTAGCTGGGGGACCTGGGCTAGTCACTTAATCTCTGACTGCTTCAGTTTTATCATCTGTAAAATGGGAATAATAATTGTACCTACCTCCCAGGGGTAACATTTATAGAGCACTTTACAGACCTTAAAGTACTATAAAAATGCTGCTGCTGATGACAATGACAATTAGACAGCCTCAAGAAGACACCTCCCCTACTCCTTTGTAGAAGTGTGTATGTGAGGGATGGGTGGAACATTGCATAGAACATCAGAATTTGTTGGTATGTTGTTCAATTTTGTGAAACTCTTTATTCTTTCTTACTTTTTTTAATTATAAAGGATGGCTCTTTTGGAGTGGTTAGGGGAGAAGGACACAAGGGAAATATAGGTGATGTAAAAACAATTTTTTTAAATGTTCAACAATTTATATGATAAGATTTTACAACAATTATGGCATTTATATGTGACTTTAATAATATTAAGAGTTGACATTTCTGTAGGACTTTATGTAAAATGAAGGGGTTGGTCTAGTTGACTCCTAAGATGTATT
>NW_020954592.1:5507024-5713233 GCF_900497805.2 Vombatus ursinus | reverse complement strand
ATGTTAAAATTCATACTAAATGCATAATTTTCTGACCAAATCTAATTATATAAAATCTATTTCTATGTTCTTAAACTAACAAAGTAGCTCTAGGCAGGGTGCTTTTTTTTGTGTGTGCAGACACACACATATACAAACACATATATACATATATCTGTGTTCAAATACATATACATACACATTCATATATACATATATACACACATATACAGAAGTGTGCTTGGGACAGTTTGTACTGGCTCTGGAGAGTTTTTGCTATATTTTCAGTGGGAGCATTTACACCTCAGAAAACATCAAATGCTACAAATCAGTGTTTACTTTATTGTCTTATTGATTGTCTAGATTTTTTTTTAAATGATGAAGAAAATATTAATACAGATTAAATTTGAGTGCTAGGCATATACTTTTTTTTTTCCAGAAAATTTGTTGTTAAATATCAGAGTACTCGGGCATGTAAACTTTTCACAGTGTTTCCTTTAAGAGTAATAAAAGGAAGGGGACAGTACAGAATCGTGTGATATAGTGGCGAAAGTAACCCCAAAGGTCATCTAGTCCAACCCTCTTATTCTACAGATGAGGAAACTGCAGTGAAGAGGAGTAAAGTTCTTTGTTTCTTTAAACATGCCCCTTTGGCAGAGCTTGGAATAGAATCTAAAATCTCTTGATGCTACAACCAGTGTTCTTCCTACAACCTTTCCCCACATTCTTCCCCTTTCCCCCACAAAAAAACCTATATTTCCCCATGGCTTTCAAAATTTTTGAGAAATTACTAGAACTTCAGTCCTATCTCCCACTCTCTCCTCTCCTCATACCTGCTATTTAGAACAGCTCACTCATTATGTCCAGGCTCATATGAGGCCATCTCTGACATTTCAAGGAATTAAGAAGCCGTTGATTTAAAAGAATGGAGCTATTTATCTAAGCAACAGAATATTTTCTGCACAATACATATGGCTACAGTTGCTTTGTTCTGTGTTCAAATTCAACAAGCATTTATTTTATCTATGAAGCCTGTGGATAGCATATAACTCTTTATGCGTCTATCCTATGGCACTTGGTATGAGGAAGTTGTAGCACTTTACTGGAAGCAGTCCAGGTTGGTTCATAGCCCATAGAAAGGCACTATATTCCTTATTCAGTAGGGTGCTGAGTAGAGCACCATGCCTGGAATCAGGAAGACTCATCTTCCTGAGTACAAATCTGGTCTCAGATACTTACTAGCTGTGTGACCCTGGGCAAGTCACTTCACCCTATTTGCCTCAGTTTCCTTATTTGTAAAATGAGATGGAGAAGGAAAGGTCAAGCCACTCTAGTATCTTTGCCAAGAAAATCCCAAATGTGGTCATAACGAGTCAGACATGATAGAAAACTATAGAACAACAACAAAAACAAGGGTACAAAATCTGAGTTGCTCACCAAAGGGTACCATCCTTATTACCACAAGCTCAGTAGATACCTTAGTTCCTCTCTGGCATACGTATGGCACATTCTCTTGAAAGTCTACAGAATCTCCACAGGATCACTAAAAGGAACTCGACAGGCAAACACCTAGACATTTAAACATCTCTACCATGGCTTCCAAGTCTTCATATAATGTACAAGCCAGGGAATCCTATTCATTATTGCCCAAAAATATATAAAAAGAATAAGATGTGTATGACTCTAAAGCTTCCAATGTACACATAGAATCTCCTATCTGTACCTGAATGATACTCCATAACAACAGAGCACAAGCATTCAATATACTGTGGCCATCACAAACTTTACTGTATGTAACAGAACTGAAAGTTAAAACGTTAAGTGCTTTTCTATGGAGACCTCTACCTCTAGTCATCTCCCCAAACTCTTCTTGCTTACTCTCCAAGCCAAAATGAATTCATCCATAGAATTTGGAAGAACAAGGAAGGAGGTTTCCATGTCTGGGATTTGTGATAATTGACATTCACAAGTACTTGGGATTTTCTCTCCTCATACGTTTCGTCTTAACCTTGGCTTCTGTTCTAGAGTTTGGATTGCTTCTGTAGTACTAACCTCAGTTTTCCCTCATCTCATCCTTGTCAACATGGAAGGAAGGAAAACATATTTATTAAGCTCCTACTATGCATCAGGCACCATGCTAAGTACATTACAAATTTTATCTCATTTGATCTTCATAACAGCTATGGTAAGTAGGTACTATTATCATCCCCATTTTTACAGTTTACAAAACAGACAGGAAGAGGTTAAGTGACTTGCCTAGGATCACACAGCTAGTATGGATAGATTTGAACTCAGGTCTTTGTAACTCCAGATACAACACTCTATCCACTGTGCCACCCAGCTGCCTATAGGCAAAGACAGAGTCTTAGCAGACCCCAATCCCAAAATTAACTGCAGCTGTCTCATATCAGATCAAAGAATGTATTTGCTTCCTGTATGGCAAGCTTATGTCTCTGTTTCAAGGGCACTTTCCTATCACTTATCTGGCCATTATATCTGCAACCCCAGCACCAACAGTAGCGTTTAATCAGGTCCAGTCCACAAGTAGCAATCCCGATGTGCTCCAGAGCATTAGAACGAATAATGGACAATCAAGTTTGCCTGCCAGCACCCGGATCTTATCAATTCCCTATGTTCTTGTGAGGTTTCTTGTCTACTTGAAGCAAGCAGCTTCTGAGTGCATCACAAACTGCCTCCTTCTGTGGAAATTCTGGTTTTAGGTCCCAAGAGTAACAAAACAACACTATAGAAATACTTGCTATGTTAGTATTAAGAAGACCAACCAAATTATATTGATTAATAAAAATAATTCTTCTAATATATACTTCCTGTCAGGAATCAACAACATCCGCATTAATACAGAAAATCACAAAGGCATAGTGATATATAACTATATGTCAAATTATCTACTTGATTTTATAGCTTACCAAATTGGCAATCATTCTTTCAATTATTCATTCATTCAATAAATTCAATTCAGCTCCATTCAAGGAGCACTACTTCATTGCCTACCACCTGTACGGTATTATAAGAAACTGTGCATGTAATGATTAGAAAGAACAGTCCCTGCTTTCAATTCAATCCAATTGAACAAGCATTTATTAAACACCCACCATATACCAGGCACTATGCAAAGTACTGAGATATAAAGAAGAAAATGAAATATTTCCAACTTTAATGGAGTTTGTACTTCCTATTATTCATTCAATTAAACACACATTTTATTAAATATCTACTATCTTTAATATACTATGCAAGCCCTGAGGGAGAAAGATGAATAAGACATCTTTAATATAACCATAAATAAATTTTTAAAGGTAGTTGCCTCCAAAAAGACAAGAATGATATACATTTGGACAGAGACATAACTGGAAAACATCAAGCAAACTTTTTTCTTATTTGTTTTTCTTCATTGGTTTTGGTTTCCTTGGCCCAGCATGAGGGAGGCCATTGGGGAGGGTGGAGAGGAATAGAGTTATTTGGGCTCCTGACTGTAATGTCCAGAAGGAATTGCAAGACATTATCCCAGATCTTGAGATCAACTGACATTATCAGGGAAAAATAAACTGCCTGCTTGGTGTAAAGTGAGAGTTTCCAGTGCCAGAACCATGAGCCAGCTCTGTGTCCTCAGAAGCTGAGTTAAAGGTCCAACATATTGAAGGGGGAAAAGAAGCCTGAGGAAGAAGTCAGTGGGTCAAGATCTCTCTGTCTCTCTCTGTCTTTCTCTGTCTCTCTGTCTCTCTCTCTCTTTCTCTTTCTGGCTTCAGAAAAAAAAATCAGTTCTAAGTTGGAATCTGGATTCATGTTAACTCATTAAATTTTTACAGTTTGCAGAGCTGTTTTCTAATGTTTATGTTGTCACACCCATAATAGCAGCTGGTGCCCCTAATTGAGATCACAGCTCTTGCCCAGAAATTTCACCAGATTCAAAACCAAACAAAGCATTACTGTCTCAATGGAAAGTCTTTTTTTTTAAAAATTTAGTCTTAAAATAGAAATTCAGTCTCTAAACTAGGGCCCACCCTGGGCAGAAAAATTAAAGCAGGTGAAATTGGTCTCTAAAGTCCCCCAGTTCTCAGTTCTATACCTCTTTCTCCCTTATATAGAGTTCTCAAACTCTCAGTTCTGTACCTTTTCCTCACTTACGTAGGGTTCTCTCTGAGTTCCCTCTCTTATCTGTAGACACCAATATCCTCATGCTTCCTCAATTAAAACATGGTCCCAAAATAGTAACTTATTCCTACTGAAGTGAAAATAACTGACACAAGCTTCAACTGAATCCCCTTGGTTGGGAGTGAGAATGGAGTGGTGGTATTTTTTCTTTTAAGGAATCAAACTCAACCTATAGAAATGAAATTTTTAGGTCCAATTTCAGTCATGAGATGGCAGCAGCGGAGGATGGTTAGAAGGCACAGAAGAACATTGCCATCACCCTACAAATCAAATTCCCTAAGTGGTTGTCTACTTTATCCATATTTAAAGCCAAGACTTCCCTAGCATCGAACATACATCTCATTGGTCTATAAGCCAGAAGACTGGGGTGTGAGGCTCACTACCATTAATTACTACCTGTGTGACCTTAGACATCTGCATTTACCTCTCTGAGCTTCAATTTCCTTGTCTAAAGAAATAGAGGTTCATTTTCATTCAGTTTTATTCAACTTAATTCAGTTTAATCAAATTCACTATGCATATGTTAAGTATCTTTCTTTTGTCAGGTACAATACCTTATGGGGATTCAAAGACAAAATGAAGAAATTTCTCCCTTCACAGAGTTTATAATCTATTGAGAAAGCAATATCTACACAGATAAGCAAACTAAAACAAAATAAATATTAAGTAATTTCAAAAGAAAAGTACTCTTGAAGGAGGGGACTCAAACTGAACCTTGAAATTAAAACTAGGGGTTTGAAGCTGTGGAATTAAGTAGGGAAAGCATTCTAGGGAATGATAGACAGTCTGTTAAAAAACACAGAAGCACAAGGATTGTCATGTACGGGGAAGAACAAATTGACCAGTAAGGATTATATTATGGGTCTGCGGTGAGAATCAAGGAAGATAAAGAATGTGAAAGCATTTTGTAAACTGAAGAGCATTAGTGGTGTGTCTAAGAGGGGTCGAAAAGGTGAAGAGAGCTTCTGGTGGACTGCTATAAGAGAGCAGGGGTAAGGATTTTCATTCTCTCACTTCTGGCCCCAACCTGTGGAATGTGAGTATCTTTTCTAATCACTCTCATTTACTTCCTACCAAGCAGGTCATATTCTAATCACAACTTTCAAATTAACAGGGCATAGGAGTCTCCATGAATAGAACAATGGAGAAAATCAAGTACCCCAAAACAGCAGTTGCCCATTCCCCTTCCTCTCTCCCATCCCTACACATGATCCTAGTGGTATGGTGGTAAACATTTAACAACCTGCTCCCTGAAAACATACAATTCACTTTTAAGTTTAATCTGCATTATTAACATTCCCCTCACTAGGCAATCAACTAAACAATATATCAAATTCATCATTTCTATAGCAGAGTGGTATTCCAACATGGAAAGGCTTGAACAAAATAATGAAGAGTGAAATGAGCAGAACGAAGTGAACATTGTATAGAGTAATAGCAATATTGTTTTAAGAATGTCTTTGGGGGCAGCTAGGTGGCACAGTGGATAGAGCACCAGCCCTGGAGTCAGGAGGACCTGAGTTCTAATCCGGCCTCAGACACATAACACTTCACTAGCTGTGTGACCCTGGGCAAGTCACTTAACCCAAATTGCCCTCACCAAAAAAAAAAAAGACTTTGAACAGATAAGTTATTTTGTCTATTATAAATACTCAAATTAACTATAAAGGACATATGAAGAAAGACATTATCTGCATCCAGAGAAAGAAATGATAAATAGAAGTATGTATAGAACAATTATATATATACATATATATATGTCTCTGTGTGTGTGTGTATGTATGCATGTATGTATGTATTTGTGTCTAATGGTACTCATCTCTTGGGCTGGGGCTGGGTGTGGAGGGAAAGGAAAAAAGAAGTTTACATGATAATTTTCATGTATATTTGAAAGGAACAGCAAGTAGATTTACAGTTTTATGTACAATCATCTTTTTTATTGTACTATGTATGGAAATTCTTGTTTCATTCCATAAATTCAAAATAAAATAAAAAAAACCAATAAATCAAGCCCTGATGTGTAGCATTTGCTGATTCCCCAAGGATAAATGCTCATACTGAAAATTTAACAAACAGTTGTTTTGTGAGTTGGTAGGAGATGCATCTAGCACACCACTGCCTCCTAACCAGGCAACCATTAGTATTGAACTCACATTTTGTCCAGAAGGAAAGGCCAAGATTCATCCATGCTAAGACAAAGCCACATGTTTCTCTTGTATAATATTATTTCATTTCTATTCAACAAGAATTTACTAAGGACTTACTAGGTTCTGGGGAAACAGATAAACAAATAGCTCCTGCCCTCAAGAGGCTTATAGTACACTGGATAGTTTGGTATACTACAGTACACTAGAGAGATGCAGTATTTACATAATTAAGTGGATACAGGATAATATGAGAAAGGAAAGAACACTTACAACTAAGGAGATCAGGAAAGATTTTCTAGAGGAGATGGCAAATTGTTGTGTGTCCTTCATTCTTAAAGAGGACCATGTCATCAGGAAGATGATGCCATGATTTGCAAGGGAACTGGATTTATGTGAGGGAGAGCTATGCAAAGGCACTAGCCTCACTTTCTCCTCTGGAGATGGCCCCCACAGGAGGTGGCAAACTAGCTGAGCCTAAAAGAAGTTATGTATTTTTAGAGGTTGAGGTGAGGAGAAATTGTGTTTCAGCCACATAGAATAGCTTGTGCTATACAGGTTTCAACAAGTTATTCAGTTTTGCTGAAACACAGAGTCAGTGAGGAGAATAATCAGAAATAATTGTTGTATGGTAGGTTGGAAAAAGATTGTAAAAGTCTAAACGCCAAATTAAATTTGTATTTTATAGAAGTCAATAGGGAGCCAATGAGGATTCTTGAGCAGGAGAGTGATCTGGTCTGACCTGTACTTTTAGAAGGTTATTTTGGCATCTGTATGGAGAATAAAAGAAGGCAAGGGGCATAAGACAGAGAGACTGAAAGTAGCAGATTAAATTGGATATTTTTGTAGTTAACTTAAGATAGGAAAGATTATACAAGAGCCCAAGATGGAAGGATATTTTGTGCTAGTTAGAACTAAAGTATTTAAAAGGAAAACATTATCATTAACAACTATCTACTATAGAGATAAGTTATTTTTATAAGTACAATTGTGAAATTAATTGCATTCATCTCTTTACTCATGATTTCCAAGGGGTAACCCATGGTCTAGGAAGAAAATATTGTTTACACTATGTCCTATGCTAATATTATTCATAAGAAACATGTTCTACCAAATTGAGAGAAAATTATTCTGTACAACCTGAACATCTACCTAATTGTGGTTTCAGTGATACTCCTCAGGTATTCTCCAGTTGTGCTTTATTGGTAAATGTTGACATTTGCCTCTAATTTAAGTGATCTATTATGTTGGGGATTTAGACTAATTAAGGCACATCATTGGTATCATATAGCTTTTCTTATGGAAATGAAAGGAGGTGAAAGCAGTAGAGCTTCATCCTAATTGATGAGAGAAATGATTATTAATAACCAATAATTTGGGGAGATCCAAAGTTCTTCCCTTCTTCTAAAGCCCTGATTTTAAAAGTTCAGTCTCTTGAAGGGCATTGCTGATAATGTGATTGGACTAGGACCTGCTAGGGCAGCCATAATGTTCTGCTTAGGCTTCAGTGGGACATAAGTTCTTTGAATTGATGGACCAAGGCTGAGGATGGTCTGGGGATAGTGATAGTTTTTCTGTCCAAGGGTGACCCAAGTAAACTCTCAGCTCTTCATTTTAATATAACCCACTTCCTATTGTGTAAATCAATTAGAACTGATGCACCACCTCCTGTCCAGAGCCATAAAAACCTAAAGAAGTAGCAAAGCTCTTTACCCCTGTGCAAGCAAGCAGCAAGGCTCTACACACTAGCAGAAGCCAACATTGAGGCCTCACAAACCGGCAGCAGGCCCCCACTCCAAGAAGCCAGTGCAGGTCTTGGGGACAACTGAGTCAGCAGCAGTGACTCCTGGAGCTCTCAGCTCCTGGACCGCATGAAGGTTGGACAACTGGCCAGAAAGAAATTACAGGGGACACTGCTGGAACTGGGTGTGGGACTCTGTTACTTTGCCCATATGCAGATCTGGGCCACAGATGCAAGTTGCACATTAGAGTGTGTGGCTGCAGGGGAGTAGAGATCCTGGTCACAAGTCCAGGGTAGAAAAGGTTTCATGTGATCACTCATAGATTAGAGCACAGGCCAGGAAAGTAGAGACAACACCTTTCCTTAGATCATACCACCTGGGAAGAACTGAAAACATGGACCCAGAATTAGCTCTGAAGATAGCAGCATGAAAAAACTGAAGTTGGGACAGTGTCCCCTCCACCCTAAAAGCAGAGCCCAACTTTAACACAAAATTAAAAGTCAAGAAATAGGCTGGAAAATGAGTAAAAACCAAAACAAACAAAAAAAGAAACTGACCATAGAAAGTTACTATAGTGACATGGAAGATCAAAACACAACTCAGAAAGGGACAACAATGACAAAATGGCTACATGCAAAGATTCAAAGAAAAATGTAAATTGCTCTCTCTCTCTCTCTCTCTCTCTCTCTCTCTCTCTTTATATATATATATATATCTCACACACACACACACACACACACACACACACACACACACACCTCCTGGAAGAATTAAAAAAGAATTTTTTAAACCAAATAAGAAAAGTAGAGGAAAAGTTAGGAAAAGAAATGACAGTATGCAAGAGAATCATGAAAAAATAATAACAGCTTTGGTAAAGGAAGCACAAAAAATAGGAAAAGATGTACAAAAATTTACTGAAGAAAACAACTCCTTAAAAAGCAAAATTGGCCAAATGGAAAAGGATATACAAAAGCTCACTGAAGAGAAGAATTCCTTAAAAATTAGAATTAGGCAAGCGGAAGATAAGGACTGCATGAGACATCAAGAAACAATAAAAAAAATCAGAAGAATGGAAAAAAAAGAAGGAAATGTGAAATATCTCATTGGAAAAACAACTGACCTAGAAAATAGATCAAGGAGAGAAAATTTAGGAATTATTGAACTAACTGAAAGTCATGATCAAAAGAGGAGCCTAGACCCCTTTTTTAAATAACCTCTTTTAAGAAATTATCAAGGAAAACTGCTCTGATATCCTAGAACCAGAGGACAATATAGAAATTGTAAGAATCCACCAATCACCTCCTGAAAGAGAAAAAAATGAAAGCTATAATGCTGAAGTTCTCTGAGGCATCTCCTCTTATAATAGGAAATGGTGGAAAAAATATTATTAATCCTCCACTCTTAGCCCCAAACATCAAGAAAAATTTTTTAACATATGATTACAGAGGTAGAGGTGAATGGAACTCTAAAAGTTGTCTAGTAGAACTCTCTCATTTTATAAATAAGGAAACTGAGGCTCAAAAAATGAAATGGCTTGCTTAAGGTCACACAGTTGATAGGTAGCAAAGGTAGGATTCTAACCCAGACACTCTGATTTTCAATCCCGGTTTTTTGTAGTTCCATAGACAAGTTCATGGATGGTATTTTCCTCAGGTGGTCAATTGACCTGCTTGTCTAGTGGTACTATTCTTGTTTGAGCAAGAAATGCATTTTAGGAAACAATCCTAACAACATATCCCTAATGTATAGATTGCAAATGCTAAATACAAAGTATTCCCCAAATAGGTTTCATTTAGGTATGTATGATCTCTGTGAATAGAGTTCATATGCATCTAAATTTTATATCTCTGAGCCTTAATTTACTTATTTATAAAATGGAAATATGGCATTATCTTATTTTGTAGTTATATAGTTCAGATAAGATAATATAACTCTAAATGCTTTATGAATCAAAAATATTAGACACTGTTATTCTTTGTACATTGTAATAGTTTATCATGCCTGGCTATTGCAACACTGAATTGTAACATAAGGTTAGTAGTATATCTTTGTGAAATTTCTTTGCCCCACTGAACCTAGTATGTCTCAGATGCAGGAATTAAATAAACTCAGATTTTCCTGACTTATGTCCTCACTCTAGCTACTAACTCCTGCTTCCTCTAGTGAGAAGCTAAAGAGCTTTTGTTGCCTTGAAGTGCATTTTGTGATTTACTTTCAAAAACACACTTTTCATCTTTGGCATAACTCAAGCCTATTCTAATATGCTTGTCCCTGCCCATTCCTTGATGGGGGGATGGGATCTGGATCTCTAAAAGGAAAAGCCTCTGAAATTTGTGGGAAAGTTCAGGGGTTATTCCTGTTAGGGGTCCAGACCCCATCCCCCCATCATAGGTCACTGCCTTTGAGAGGTCCTTAGCTTCCTTCTTGACTTCAGAGCTTTGGATTTGTTGGTCTTATCTACGTATTTCAAGGTCAAAAGTGTTCTATGGTCAAATTAGTTTGGGAAAGGCAACTCTAGATATAATTCTATTGGTCCTTTATTCTTTTGCTTTTTGCAAACTTTGTGAGAGTAAGAATAGCTGTGTTTGTGTCTTTGAACATAGCTCATACTTGTACTTGATAAATATTAGTTACGTGAAATTAAATCTTTTGGATTTTGTTATTGGTGAATCAGATTCTCCACCTGCCTGAACTACTTACCAGTTCTATCTTCAGGCAAAGTTAGAGCAAATTCATTCACTTATTGAATCAACAATATTTATCAAGCACCTACTATATGCAGAAAACTGTGCTTGGTGCTAGGTTAGATACACAGTTTAGGTAAGACACTATTCTTGCCTTCATGGAGTTTGTAGTCTAGTAAATTCAGTTGCAAAAGTTAAAAAGTTAAAACCAAGGAAGTGCTTAGACTATGACAATCTAGCTAATTAATATAATTAAATTTGCTGAGTCACAAAGATATCCACCACATATTTCTCCTATGTTCAAAATCACCATTTTTTAAAAATGAAGATTAAAAATAATGCATTTTTTGCACAATTAAAGAACTCAGCCAGTTTCACTGACTTTTGCCACGACACAGTAATACTATAAATTGCTTTCCACAGATACCAGCAAGAACAGAGTAACAGCATCAAAGGGATCATGATCAGTGGGAAACATATAAGCAGGAAATAAAATTAATCCCAACCCTGGAAAAATGCAACCAATACATCTGGGAGAAATAATTTCAAGCATGATTCAGTAGGCAGATGAAACATGAAAAGCAATGTTGCTGAAAGAGATGGGGCTGATAGTGGCTCAGATGTGAGCTTGAAATGTGATATGACAGTCCTAAAAGCCAATGCAATTTAGAGATATACAAAGAAAAATGATTGTATAAAGAAAGAGATGCAACAGGAGATCTCACCTGGAATACAACTCCTTAGGACTGGAAAGAAGAAAACAAATTGGAGAAAGTACAGAGAAGAAGAAGATAACCATATATTGAGGTTAAGTTCTGATGAAAGATTCTAAGATCAAAATATGTTTATAGTATGGCCAAGCCATTAGTAAGAGCTGAGGGATACGATAACAATCGACAGATAGTTGGAGGGTCTAAATACCAAGGGTAAAGAGGAATTTTGGCCAGAGATCCAATTAGGCACCAAGGGAAAACATTAAGAAAGGAAAAGTTTAGCCTGAGTATAAGAAAATATTTTTGATAGTAGGATAGATGTGGGATATAGATTGTAGGACAATATTCCAAAAGAATTGAAAGGAACATCATTAAAATATTCTATTAAAATTTGGTGCAAGATAAAGTATTCTAGAATATACCATAAAGCATATTCTTGTGGCATGATGGGATGGATTGACTAATTAAAGGATTTTTAAAAATTTGAATTATATATACATATATTTATTTAATAATTATCTTTTTTAATGAGGATTAAAAATAAGGCATTTTTGCACAAAGAGTCCTGATTGAGGAAAATTAACTTCTGCCATGGCACAGTAATAATGCAAATTGCTTACCCCAGTATCCCAAAAAACAGAGTAATGAGGTTTTTAAATTATGAAAATATGCATTGTTTTTAATTTTAATTAAAAAAAGGATAATTCTTGAACATATGAGAAATGTGTAGAGGATATTTTTGTGACTTGGCAATTTAATTTTATTAATTAACCAGATTATCCCAGTATAAGTTCTTTCTTGATTTTAACTGTTTAATTTTCACAACTGAATTTACTATTATCTATCTATCTGTAATGCACAATAGGCAATCAGAATAGACTCATTAGTCTATCACCATTTTTCTATTTCTTTTGGTTTGGCTGTGATTTTGCCTTGCTCATATGCTACTTTATTGATTTGATTTTTAGCACTTTTCTTTCTAATAATATTAGCTAGGGGTTTATCAATCTTATTAGTCTTTTAAAAGAACCAGCTTTTACTCTAACTTATCATTTTTATGGATTTTTGTTTCTAATTTATCTATTTCCTTGCTAATTTTTAATACTTTCTCTTTTTTGCCCATTTTAGGTTTATTATTTGTTGTTTCTCTAATTATCAAATGCACATTCAGTTCATTAATCTTTATTTTTCTATTCTGCTAATGTATGATTATAAGGATATGATTTCTCCCAGCAGACTGCTTTAGCTGCATCCCAAAAATTTTGGTATGTTGTTTCATCATTATAATTCTCTTTCATGTAAATTTCCATTATTTCTATAATTTGTTCTTTGATCTACTCATTATTTAAGATTTCATTGTCAACTCTCCTTTTGCATCTATATTTTTTGTTTGTGGTCCTTGAACCAATTTCTGTTCTTATTGCATTATGGAATATAAAGGATATATTGACTATTTTTGCCTTTTTATATTTGTTTGCAATTTCTCTGTGTCCTAGCACATGGTCAATTTTTGTAAAAGTTCCATACGGCACAAAGAAAATACATACATACATATATGTATATATGCATGAGGATATATATGTATATATGTATACACATACATACACACATATACATCTAATTTAGAAGATGCCATGTCTTTTAAATCTTATTTCTCTAGAAATTTGTTCAGTTCCTTATTTTTTTTACTTATCTAAAACTGACAGAGGGATATTGAAGTCTTCTGTCACAATTGTATTACTGTCTATATGTTCATGAAGCTTAGATAATATTTCCTCTATTAAACTGGATACCAAGGCATTTGTAGCATACAAGTTTATTACTGATGTTGGTTTGTTGTGTATGGTTCCTTTCAGTGGAAATGCTGAAAAATTTTTTGCATAAATTCATAAAATTATATTTAGTTTCCTTATCCCTTTTTAGTTTTTTAATGTTTATTTTTGCTTTATCTGAAAACATGATAGCAACTCCTGCCTTTTTGGATTTATTTGATACATAGTAATTTTTTTTCCATCCCCTCAGTTTTATTTTTTTTTTTCCTTTTTAGGCAATTGGGGTTAAGCGACTTGCCCAGGGTCACACAGCTAGTAAGTGTCAAGTGTTTGGTCTGAGGCTGCATTTGAACTCAGGTCCTCCTGACTTCAGGGCCGATGCTCTATCCACTGTGCCACCTAGCTGCCCCCTCAGTTTTATTTTATGTATGTCAAAGTTTTGTTTTTCTTATCTAATCTGTCAGTCTTTTTCACTTTATTGGACTGTTTAATCCACTCACATTTAAATTATGAATTAAGGTTATATTTTCCTCCGTCTCTAAAATAGTCTTTTTATTATGATTTCCCCCTCTTTTGCTATAAATGCCGTACTATATTCCTTCAGTTAGTTTAATCTTTTTTTAAGGTTGCTTTGTTTCCACTGATTCTCTTCCCTTCACCCTTGATCCCTTTTTCTTGTTTGTTATCTCTTTCCCTTTAAAAATTTTCATAGTTAGTTCCTCTACCTTGTTTTTATTTTCCCCCTCTTTTTGCCCTTCAGTCAAGTAGATTCCCCCTTCCTTTCCTTCTCTTTAGCTAGTTCTCTTCATTAGGTTTTTTTAATTTAATTTTTGTACTCCTTTCCAAAATGGAAAATATCCATCTTCTATTTCTGTTTATTCTAGACCCTATTCTCTGATTGATGGCCCCTATAATTATCTGGTCTCTTTCTTTCTTTCTTTTTTTTTTTTTTTTTTGGTTAGGCAATGGTGTTAAGTGACTTACCCAGGGTCACACAGCTAGTAAATGTTATGTGTCTGAGGCCAGATTTGAACTCAGGTCCTCCTGAATCCAGAGCCGGTGCTCTATCCACTGCACCACCTAGCTGCCCCTCTGGTCTCTTTCTTTTCTTTGTATTCTTTATACAATCAAAACTTCCATTCTAGGCTCTGCTCTCTAGGTGCTTTCTGTCACTACTTAGAGGATTTATCCCATGGATTCCCCTTTTCCATTGTGCCTCACTCTCAGAACAGTGCCAATTATTGCAGGTGTCAGAGCAGACATAGCCCCATTGTCGGGGGAGAGGGGCGTTCCCCACCCCCCAATTTGTCTATACTCTCTCTTGATGAGCTTTATTCCCCCTACTTTTGCCTGGAAATCTCCTACCTGTGTCCTTGCTATCTCACTCCTCCAGATGCCAGTTGTTTCCAGGGATTCCAACTCCCCAGGACAAATAGACTTTTTGGGCACCAAATCCCCCAGGCTTCATCCAGTGAAACATCTTCATTTCCTTTTACCCATAGAAACATTCATTAATGGAACCCCTTCCCACCTCCTAAGGCTTCCTTCTTTTCACTACCCTTTCAAACTTTCCCAGCTCCTTCTCACCCACTCTCTTGTAGGCTCTTCTCTGAGACCACCGAGGTCACCTTTCCTTCATTGCTAACCTTTGATTTGACCACCTTGAATAACTCACCCCCAATATCCCCCTGCTTCCCTCCCCCCTTTCATGTACTTCCCATAGTCTAATGTAGTCCTGAAAAAGAAGCATTCACTTATAGGTAGGGTGTCATCAGGTTCTGTTCATAATGCCCTCTGCCTACCGCTTCACTCTTAACTGTGCTGGATTTCCATCTTCAACCCTATCTCCTTACGTACATTTAGAAGGAACACTCTCACTGGTCTTTCTGTTTAAATTTTTGTTGCTGTTGCTGTCTGCATTTATTCATTCCTCCTGCATTTTTGTAGTTTGGAGTGTTTGAGAAGCAAATAATCTCTTCAGATCTGGGTTTCCTTCTAAAAAATGTTTCAAACTCTTCTTTATAATTGAACATCCACCTTTTGTCCTGTATGGTTAAGTTCAGATTTCCAGGACAGATCACCCTGGGCTGCATCCTAATCCTCTAATGCTCTTCAAAAGACATTACTTCATTCCCTCTTCCTTTTTCTAGTGGGTACAGCAAGTTATTTGAATGTCCTTTCCATTGTATTTGAATGTCTTTCTCCTAGACTTGTTTCTGAGGTAAATTGTTAAATTTAAGAACTATGTGTCTTGAGTTTGTAGCCTTTTATTTTTCTGGAGGTAATTTATGAATTCTTTTATTTGGAACTTAATTTCTATGTTCAGAAGTTCTAGACATTTCCTTTCTATTATTTCCTTCATTATGATGTTTCTTTCAAGTGTGGGAGGTGGGAGAGGGGTGCTAAGTGGCCTTAGGGTCAGTGAGCATCATTTCCTAGATTTTGGTGCCTTTTTTAAACCTTATTTTGGATTCTGGGCATCCAAAACTGTGGAAACAGCTGAACTTGCTTTATCTTTGGTCCATAATTATTTTGGATAGGTTTGAGAGGTCATGGGAATCAGAGAAAATCTCTAGTACACTATCTTGTTGCTGACTTGATCCAGAAATCTATCATCTTTTTTCTAAAACAAACAAAAGCACATACACAAATCCATATATTAGATAGATGGCTATGTATGGTTTTGTTATTCAGTTTTTTTTAAGTCATGTCTAACTCTTTGTGACCTCATTTGGGGTTTTCTTGGCAAAGATACTGAAGTGGTTTGCCATTTCCTTCTCCAGCTCGTTTACAGATGAGGAAACTGAGACAAACAGGATTAAGTGACCTGCCCAGGGTCACATGGCTAGTAAGTGTCTGACGCCAAATTTTAACTCAGGAAGATGAGTTGATTATAGGCCTAATTATAGGCCTAATACTCTATATACTGTGCCTCTAGCAGCCCTCTGGTTCTTGTACACAGTGTCAATAGAAGTTTCTAATGCTCATTAATTCTCTAAAGGCCACAACCAAGAATGTGTAGTCATAGGTATCATGAACGCTATAAATATTTAGTGCCATTAATGTGTATGTACATAAGTACATAAAATTGCATGAATTAGCAGAATTGTTGCCATATTAATCATACATTGCATCTGTTCAACCTCACTTAGAAAGTAACTAGCTGTAAAAAAAAAGAAGTGTTTTTGTTAACTATTTAACCAAAATGCATGTAACTAATGAGCCACGACAAAAGCTGTGCACTGATATCCAAATCAGAAGGGCAATAAGTGTTCTCATTGCTGGCAACACATTTTAAGACATTGTTACTGAACAAAGGGCAGGTGAAAACAACAGATTTTCACTTCTAATGTGGCCCCCTTGAGGAAAGAAAGAAAATGTGTTAATGGTTCCCCAAATGTAATTTGGTATTCACATCAGGCAGCAAAGGGAACAATTATTAATATTAAACTTCTATTTCCAACACCAAATTGTCAGCATTTTTCAATGAATGTTTTCAAGGCATTCCAGTGTACATAATGAAGGAAAAGAAATGTGTATGTAAATCAGGGTGTTAGGAAATCCTGTCTTGAAATAATGTGTCTTTCCTTAGCACATGTAGTGATTAAAGTCATAGACCTGAGTATACGAGGTCATCTAATCTACTCCCTTGTGCTTGGTAAGACGGAAATCACTTTGAAAATCTTGAAGTGATGTAAGAATGTTGTTAATTTTTATTATGTAGATCATCTGTGTTAGCTCAATGGTTCCCACATATTCAAAGTAGCCAGGTGCAATGGAAAGAGTGCTGGATTTGGAACCAGGGGAGACCTGGGTTCAAATCCCAGCCTGACCCTTACTAGCTGTGTTACTTTGGGCATGTTGATTTACTTTGAATTTCTGTTTCTTCTTCTGTGAAACCATACCTATACCTACCATAGGTAACCCAGGAATATCTGGCCAGCTTCAAGTCCCACTACCTAACTGTCTCTGTGACCTTGGGCAAATCACTCAACCTCTCAGTGTTCCAGGCAATTCTCTAAGACTATAAGTTGCAAAGAAGGTGCCAATCTTCATTGGCTAAGGAGGTTCCTGACCAGAGTTCCCTAAACAGATGATAGCATATTATGTTAAAAAAAATCAGAAAATAGTTAGTGTGTGGATTAAATAATATAGAAAAAGCACTTTGCAAAGATGTCCCTGTCCAGAACTTTTTTTAATACAGTGTTTTTAAAGTGAATTGAAATTAATTTTGCCCTGAAAACTGTGACATTTCTTGAGATAAATTGAATAATAATTTGGGTGGGCATGAAACAAGAGAAAGGAAGCATCATAAAATCAGTGTTGGGGTCACTAATTTTTCTTTTACTACTTTTTCTAAGTTCATGAAAAGCTAATAGGCTAGGGATAGGAACTGGACCTATGGAATATAAAAAACAAGAAACCTATGGAAAAATGAAAGCATTTGAATATTATTATCCTCTTATGCCTCCGACCATGGGGAAAAAAAACTCCAGCACAGTTCAAATACAGTTAAGTATCCAGTTTATTTTAAACATATTTTGTTTTCCATACCCTCAGTCATAAATAGCAGGAGATAAAATGTGATGGCTTTGGGGTGTCTAGTAAAACACTTAAAATCACTGAAATAAAATCACCTGAAGCAAATACTTTACCTGGAAAGGGGCTTGAAGAATATGATTCCTTTGTTCCTTCCCATACAGAGTTAAGTATTTAACAAATACTATTCACTGTTTTTTCTCTTTCCCACAGTTTACAAGTTTGGGTTTTTGTGATAAGATAGAAGCTCTTTCTCCTTTCCTAAAATAGTTTCAAAAAAGAAATTTGTGGTATAAAACTTTCTTATATAGCTTATTAAAAAGAATGAACCCTAGTTCCAACTTTGAATGTGTGAGGGTACAAGAAATTAACCTTCATTATAACCATGAAGAAGAGAAAATTCTCTCTAAACCCATTGAGAATTCATAGGCTGTAGCCAGCAAGAAATTCCATTTTGTGTATTTGTGCTCAGAATTTCAGGCTCTAAGGGAGATGGGGAGCTCTAAGGCAAAACATCATGGTAGATAAGCAAAGCCATAATTAGGAATTTTTACACAGGGCAAATGTCAGGAAGGCCACCCTCAATGCAGGATGGTGTTGGTAGAAGAAGAAACCTTGGGTTACCTATAGTACTATTACAGATATTATTTTACAGATGAGAAAACTGAGAGATTAAGTAATTTGCCCCAAATAACACAGTTAGTAAGGGTCAGAGTAGGATTTGAACCCAGATCTTCTGACTCCAAGTCTATAATTCTTTCCACAATACAATTTCCAACGGTGGAAGCCATTGTTCTCCTACACATGCTTTAGTACTTATAAAAATAATAAAGAATCATTTTAAGGTTTTCAAAGTGATTCCTGTCTTATCAGAGAACTTGGTCCTTGCAGGGGTAGAAAGTAAGATGGATCCAAGAGGAAGTAACTATTCCACCATTTGGCAGCTCCTTATCTTGGCTATTCTTGCTAATTATGTACAAAATTCTGTTTTTTTGTTTCTGATGAAGGAGGAGTGTCTTCAGGACCCCTTAACCTCTTCACCCTGAGTTGGAGCCCTGGTCTTCCCGCCCAGATTAAGATTCTTCAGTGTGGCCATAACTAAGGATTCAGATTCTTTCTCCTCCAGGCAGTTAGGTGCTGTAGTGAATAGAATGCTGGATTTAAATTCAGGAAGATTTACACTTGAATCCTATGTCAGACATACTTAATAGCTACGTGACCCTAGGCAAGTCTTTTAACCTCTTTCAGCCTTAGTTTCCTCATCTGCAGAATGGGAATAATCATAGTGACTATTTCACAGGGTTGTCATGAGAATCAAATTAAACATCAAAGTTTAAAAGTTTAATTTATAAAGGTCAGCTATTAATGTTATTTCAGATCTCATAGGCATGGTCTTGAGTTATTTGACTTAAAATCAAATTTGCAAATAACATAACATGAAGTGATTTGCCTTGACATAGATTTGGATGCAATTTTTTAGTGTCTGATAGCTTTAATGTATTGGAGTTCCTTCAAGAAACTTTTTTCTTAGCCAAATTGCTTGGTATCATTTAGACAATAGAGTAATTTCCTTTAGCCACTGGGTAAAAGGGGTTTTAGTGGTGTGCTAATATTAGAATCTAATTAGATTGTGAGCTCCTTGAGGGTAAGGAATGCCCCTTACTACTTTTTGCATCCCTAATGTTTTGCACAATGCCTGGCATATAAGGCTCTTAATAAATGTTTACTGACTGACTGAAGCACTATTTGAGTCAGCAGTGTGATATGGCACCCTAAGATAGTAGCATTAGCTACTGAAGGACAGTGACCTGATCAGACCTGCATGTTGGCAGATCATTATCTAGTTTGGAAGACTTATTCTGAAGCAGTAATGTTTCAGCAGTGTTAGGAAAATGTTTGGAGGCCTATCAGGTAGTTCCTGAGATCCCAGAGAACTTTTATCCACTTGCATTTAAAAATGTCTGCCAAATCATTTAAATATTTGGGGGTCATCTTGTTTTGAGCCTTTTCCTAATAACTTTACCCTTTCAGGAGGCAGTGTGTCATAATGGAAAGTTCTAGCACAGTTCTTTATACAGGATAGGCATTTTATAAATGCTTCGTGCAGATGCAGTGTGGCATGGTGGGTATTGCACTGGACATGGAGGTGAGAAAGATCTAGGTTTGAATTCTGTCCCTGATTCTTAACTGTTTGCGTGACTAGGCAACAAATTCTTCAACAATTCAGCAGACTGTTATATAGCACCTGCCACATGCATGTTTTGAACATGTATCAGGCAATGGATTCTGAGATGAAAAAATGTCTTAAGCCCTGTTCTACAGGAGTTTATAATCTAGAACAGGTGTCAAAGCATAAGGATCCCTATGGGCTGCATAGTGACTTCGTTTAAAATGTTTTATTTATTTTTTTTGAAAAGTATTTTCCAAACACATTTATCAGGTTAGGGCTGTACTATGGAATGTTGCCAGTGCCCTCTGATCTGGAAGAAGGATGACACAAGTACAAGATTGTAATGCAATTTAGAAGGAGATTAAGTGTAGGTAGAATAGAGATGGAAAATTGGTGAGGGAGAGGAATTTACTTCTTTCAGGGTAGATCAGGGAAGGTTTCATGGAAGAGATAGCTCCTGAGTTATATCACTGAGGAAGAGGATTTTTATCAGGAAGACTGTGGAAGAGTCCTTTCAGTGCCTTATGTGATTGTAACTTGCCGGAGATCACACAACCAATATGTAACAGAGACACAACTTTAACTCAGTTTGTCCTGGTTTCGAGGCTGGTTCTTTTTATCCCATTACTCCATGGAGGATCTAATTCCTTATGTGGTCATAACTGTACTTTTCTGCTCCTCGTGTGTTGGGAATGTTTTAGCTATTGCATTTGTATTCCCAACATCTTGTACTGGGCCCGGCACATTGTAGGTACTTAAAAAGTGTTTGTGGATTGATTGATTGGTTGACCAGAAAAATGCACAGAGGTGGAGGAGCTGGCAGGAGGAGATGGGGAACAGCTGGTAGTCCAATTTGCCTAGCCAGTAGAGGACCAGACTGTGGAGTTTTTATCTTGTGGGCAACAGGAAGCCACTGGAGATTTTTGATGAGAGGAATGACCTGATAAGACCAGTGCATAGAGGAGATTACTTTGGCATGTCTCTGAAGGACAAAGATGAATTGGGGGGGAGAGGTGGGGAGAGAAGAGAGAGACAGAGACAGAGACAGAGACACAGACAGACAGAGACAGGGAAGAACCAGATAGAAAAAAGTAATCACAGCCTCAGTGAGGGAGATGACAGTGTGAGTGGAGATGGGGGAGGGAAGAGGGGAGAAATATTTTTCAGGAAAGATTCACAGAACTTGGCAACTGATTGGATATGCAAAGTGAGTTAAAGGGAAAAGTCAAAGAAAACACAGGGATTTTGAGGTTTTGAGACTGGGGAAATGTTGGTGTCATGAACAGAAAAAGAGAAATTAGGAAGAGGAGCATGTTTGCAGGAAAGGTGATGGGTAGAGGTTTGGCCTCGTTCTATTGGAGGAGACAGTAGAGTGCTGGAAAAGTGGGATTGTAGCTCAGTAGTGGGGAAAGGAGCTGGAGAGAGATGTGGTTGTCAAACCTTTAGAGGTGATTACTGAAGCCATGGCAGTGGAAGAGATAGCCAAAGGAGAGTTCTGAGAGCGAAGAGACAGGAACTAAGATAGTTAGTCCTTAAGTGTTATACTCACACTTGAAAATGGGGATAATAAAACCACCCACCTAACAAGATTGTTGTAACAATTGAGATATTTGTAAAGCACTTAGCACTGTGCCTCGCATATAATAAACGCATATTCTCCTCCTTCGCCCTCTTTTAAAACCAACAAATAATTACCTGGTAGATTAACCTTAAGGGAGGGAAAATACCTCCAAAGTCTACACCTGACACAAATGGGTAGTTGGGACGCACACCGCTCCCCGCTCCCTCCCAGTAATCTAACAGTTCTCTTCCCTCCCAGACTTTCCTTTCTTTGGGTTGGAAGAAGGGAAGCAGAGAAAGAAAGGTATGTGCTTTCCTTATCTTTTACAGAAGTGTGAGGTTATCAAGTTGTGCCCTCCCCTCCCCTCCCCCCATTTCTCTTGGTCTTTGCTCCCTGGTCATCTGGCTCACCTTTTGCTTCCTTCTATTTTTCTCCTGGCTGACTTTCTGGCTCCCTACCCACTCCCAGCCCCCAGCTGCAAGCACTCCTCTCCCGTGGTGCAATACGAGATCCTACCACTCGTTGCAGAAACCTACCTTAGCTATTGAGCATGCACAAATAAAGAGCTTTGCGCTTGCTCTGTAGCTAAATCGGACTTTGGTGGAGAGTATCAGTTATCTCGTGGGGCATTTGGCACTAGCTTCTCCTCTCTGATCCCCTTGGCATTCTCTCCTTGTAGAGTGTGATTGCTATTCCATTCCCTGGCAAACCCCCAATCCTGTGAAGTAAAGAACTCTCCTGGTTTCACTCTCACTTCTTGCCCTCCTCTTGCAGATCTCCTCGGGTGCACTGCACTCTACGGTGAAAAACTCGGCAGAAGCAAGGGAGAGTTGGCGCGCTCTCCTTCAGTGCTGCGAGAAGCAGCCGAGGCTCCGCAGCTGTAGAAGCTGACCCGGGGCTCAGCAGAGGCTGAGACTGGTGCGTCCCCGCTTCCCTCAGTGTCACTGGAGGTGCACGGCACACGGAGTTCACTCCAACTTTATTAGCGCCCAGGTCAAACTCAGGCAAAGGAACCTCATTACAGTCTCCAGATGGAGTGGACAGGGAGGAATGCACACAACGCACTGGGCAGGGCAGCCCCCTCTCCCTCCCCTCAGACTCCCACTGCACGGCGAGGAGGGGCTTGTTGGAGACAGGCTTAAGTGCATCAGGGCTGCTGAGAGCCAGCAGCTCCAGGACATCTCTGGGAGGGGGAGTGGCGCTGGCGGGATCAGCAAGCCCTGGGAACGAACTCCTGTGGCCGCCTCCTACCCTCCTCCTCCTCCTCCTCCTCCTCCTCCTCCTCCTCCTCCTCCTCCTCCTTTTCCTATTCCCTTCTTAACTTTTACTCTGGTGGAAAGCTTGCAGCGTTAATTAGCTGCTGTTGCTTTTCCCGACGACGCCCAGGACTCCCAGTTCCTTTTCCTTGGGAACCCTGGAAGCCCCCAGCAGCAGCCTCCGCCCTCGCTTCTGCCCAAGAGTGAGCCTGTTCTGGGGCTAGTTATGAACCTCCTGCTACTGCCCCCGCTGGGGGAATTAGACAGCACTGCGGGGTTCTCTGCCACTGCGGCCGTAGCCCGGAAAGGATAGAAGCCGCTGATCACCACTACCATCTCTGCTCTCGAGTGCCTGAGGCTGCTAGCCTTTGCCACAAGCCTTTTTTTTTCCCCTTCTGCTCACCATTCCAGTATACCTGGGGGTGGGGAGAGGTTAGGATTCGGGTGGAGAGAGAATTTGTGTTCTCAGAGGGTAGGGGCACCAACATCGAGATGTCAGCGCAAAGCCTGCTCAACAGTGTCTTTTCCTGTTCCTCTCCAGGGACCAGTGCTGCCTCTGGCAAGGGTCTATCCAAAAGGAGATTGCGCCAGACCCGCAGCCTAGACCCTGCGATCATCCGCAACTATGGCCGAGAACCAGAGGAGGATGAGGATATTGGGGGGCCCATTCATAACAGAGTTGCTTCGGGCCGAATTAGGGGAGCAGGCAGTGGGGGCAACAGCCCCTGTACCCCACTTTCTTCAGCTGAGTGTCTCGCAGTGTCTTTTTCTAGGGGTGCAGTTCGAAGGGGGTTGCCATCTCCTGGCCCTCTGTGCTCATCCTTTTCAACTCCCAGTACCCCCCAGGAGAAGTCACCCTCAAGCAGCTTCCACTTTGACTATGAGCCAGCCTTGGGACGAAACACCCTCAAGAGGAATATGGCCTTGGACCTGCCTTACTTCCTAGCTGGGCCCAGTGGTGGACGGTCCTCTTCCACTGCCGGCATCCTCACCTCCCCAGGTGGAAGTACCAACAGCATCTTCTCTTCTCCTCGGAGATGGCTCCAGCAGAGGAAATTACAGTCACCACCTCACAGCAGCAGTCATTCCTACATTGTGTGGAAGTCTGAGGTAGGGACATTGGTTGGCCTCTTTGTTTCTTAATTTCTGCTACTCATTCCCAGAAGAAGGGGGGGCTCTGCAAACGCACCGTTGGGGCATTTTTAGGGAGCTAACTGTTGCTGGAAGAGACTGATTATATTCTTTCATTGAGTCAAACTGGTGACTGTTCATAGGGACAAGAGACCAGATGAATGGTCTTACATGGTGAGGATAGGAAGTAAGATTGTGACTGGCAGTAGGCAACCCCTAGTGGCCACTTCAACAGTCTAGGGCTCGGAAGGCTTGATGGAATTTGGACAGAGCAGAGTGAGGAGAGGTATTTTGATTTATAGAAGAGCTTGTGTTTCAAAAAATAAGAAAAGTGTTCAGAATTTTGCCTTATTGCATTTTGTTTTTCAAAATTTGCATGACCATTGTTCATACTTTTAGTATCTGTGAAAATTATTTTACACTGCATATATTGTTGTCTTTCAATTAAGAAATTAAGAATATGCAGAAATTAAGATATGCAGAGACTTTCAGGAATTTTCACAATGCTTTGACTTTTTTGGCACTCTGGCACTTGTGTAATTCTGCAAGTGCTCACCTTCAAAGTTATTCTTAGTGGTATTTGTTGTTGTTGATATCAACACAAACATCTGATGGTGGGTGGTTTTACCACCATTCTCTTTTACCACATTACTATACTAAAGTCCCTGAAGGATACCTCCCAGGTAATGTAATAAATCTGGAATAGAAATGAATGAAAACATTACATTCAGACGTTGGCATTTCATGTTTTCTCCATTTAATGCTAGGGAATAAAGTTTCTGAAAAGATTTCTTAGATTGGTACTTTTTGTAACAGCATATTAATTGTTTTGAAAACAAAAAAACTTTGGATTGTAAACTGTCAGTTTGGGATAAGTTAGGGAGTTTTAATAAACAGTAGTGAAATGTGCTTTACTATAGCTACACTGTTCATAGAAACCTTATTGATTACAGAAATGAAACAAAATACTACAGAATTACTTGATTTTAATTAAAAACAATACCAAGAAACAAACTCAATGTGTAAAATTAAGAAATAGCAGTTTAAATTTCAAAAACCTGGCATTATATAATCAATGAAATGTCAGTTGCTGTTTATATATCATAGATGTAGGGATTCACTAGATCCCCTCCTACTTGGGAGGTAATTAGATACTAAATCAATTAGTATTTTGATAATATTTAGCTTCAAAGTGTTTTAAAAATAAAACAAACTATCCTAATATTGGTAATTATAACCACTAGTTTATCTGTCCTTTTGTCATGACAAAATGGAGACCCTAAGGGGAAAAAAAAACTGGGTCAGAGACAAAGAAAATTACCCCAAATTATGAAGTCAGAATCATAGATGGGCTCAGAAAATTTAAAAATAAAAGTCTTCCTAGTTTCTTTCCCAAGTTACAGAAATATGTATTATCAGATTAATGTTTGTTTAAAAAGCTGTTAAAGGAAGCCAAGCTCTATGAAGATAAGGTCCTGATTAGATAGTTCCTAGCTATAACATTTGAAGACAATTATATCACTAAAGAACTTTTTGCAGGTTTTCTTAGTAAACTATATAATCCTCGTCCTAATAACCTAAAGAGAAACAATAAACGCTGCATAACGAAGGACTTTAGCTGTCATCAAAAGAGTATGTAGGAGATCCTAGAAGATTCCATTTAGTTGAAAATTACATTGTTAAAAGGATATGTATCTAAGTTGTAGAAATGCCAAGCAGTATGAGTATACTTCAAATTATGTTACCAACTTTTCCAAATGAAACTCATCTGTCAAGAGTTTATTCACTCTGCATATTTGTTTAGTGTAAAAGTGAGTACATGGGCATCCAGCAAAAGAATAAATCCTTGTGGTAAAGTTTCTTGTTCTAATTTTGAAAATTAACTTCTGCCCTCCCCCAGTTATCAGTCCCTTCAATCCCTTCTTTACTGAAGACAACATGCAGTGTTCAGAGTGACAATGCTACATGTTAGTATAAGCATTAGTTTCCTTAACAGTATCCTAAAAAAAAATCTTGGTCAGAAATGCAAGATTCCAGCCTATAGGGGTGTGTGTGCACGCGCGTGTGAAAAGGAGGGATGCTGCTGCTACCATGTTGCTGTATAAAGGAAATCATCACTAGGTAAAGTCCGATTCTGTGTTACTCTTCATCCTTCTCTTTTTGGACACTCCTTGTCCCAGTTAATTTTTATATCCATTACTCTCAAACTCAGACCACAATTTCTTGCCTTACTCCTGGATCTTGTGAAGTTCTAGCACTGACCTTTGAATGACCTGCTCCATTTATCATTGGTTTTATGAAAAAGGGCATTTGTTGAACTATGCCCATTCCTCTTCCCCCTGGTATATTGTCCCACCTGCTCATTCTCACCATGTGCTGGCTGCCTTTCCACACCTACAGATTTATGGGATGTCATAGATATTTGGGAAATTTGCCTTATGGGACTGACCCATAACCCATGACCCTTGAATAGCTGGCCCTAGTGTTGTATCTGTTCACCTCCAAACAAATTTCCCTTTACTTGGACATGGAGAGATGCAGCACTGAGGCCAACCTGCTTTCATCAAATAGGCATCTTTACCACCTAAGGACTCTAGTAATGCTTTGCCAGTGTCCCAGTGTCTCACTATGTCTCTCCAAAGTCACTTACAGACCTTGAAGAAAATCTGGATTATATAAACCTGATAAGCACTTCTTAGTTACCTCAGAGAAATTCCCTGCATTGTCCCTGGCTGGTCAGCTTCCTGTCTGGCCAATGGAATGCAGTTAGGTAGCAGCATGGCCTCTGCAGGTGTAAATAGTGCATATGTGGGTTCATCATGTCTAATCCCATGTCTCAACACTGCTTAGCTCTCATCTGTGCCTCCATGAACATCTTCTGATTTGATGAAGTCTTCAAGCTCTCTTGCATACTACCCATGTTTCTTTGGCCTTTTGCTATTTATAGGAGAGCTTGAGATTTCACTTATAGATCTGGCCCGTGATTATAGCTCTTTCATACAAGTTCCCTTAGCAAACTCAGGTGTTATACTAAGAAGTCAAAACAAGAAGCTACTGTTTTTGAGAGTATTCCATCTCATTGCAACTCCATGACCTCTGTGTATGTTGGCCAAACCCAGATCTCAGAATTAGAATCTTAATGTCTTTATAGAAAGATAGGAACCCTCTCATCTGGAGTTTAACTTCTGCCCTAAACTTCACTGAGGCAAACTCTGCCATCAGTGTATGATTGATGCTCACACCACATTGGTATTCTTCTATTCATGTAGACTACAGCTGAGTGGCCAGCTCCCAAGAAAATATGGTCTTAGCTGGCCAGGGGCTGGTAAGTCACTGAGGTTTAATAATAATCAGCATTTGTATAGCCCTTTAAGGCTTGCAAAATGCTTTACAAATATTATCTCAGTTTATACTCATAATAACCTTGAAAGGTAGGTGATATTATTACTGCTCTTTTACAAATGAGGAAACTGATGCAGTGAATAGCCCAACATCACAAAACTAGTAAGTGTCTGAGGCTGTAATTGAACTCAGGTCTTCTTGACTGAAGGTCCATTGCTCTGTGCATTGAGCCATGTTGCTGCCCAAATAGGTTGTGTTATTAAGCTTCTTCTTGGGCTATTTCTAATACTTCCCTACATATTCTGGTTCTCTGGAACCATAAAAGGCAAGAATTAGATATTTGGAGGCAAACAAACCCTGAGAAAGCATGGAACTACTGCAAGTAATGGGAGTATCACTAGATGTAAAGACATTATTTACATTAATGAAGAGAATTATGAACATAACTAAATACAAGTTTTCTTTCTGGCTTATGGGTGTAGTAGTTGGATTAAGGCATATAAGGAAAGACTTCTGTAGAAAGTTAGATTTTAACTGGGACATGAAGGAAGCTAGGGATGCTAGGAGGTGAAGAGGAATACTCCAGAAATGGGAAGACAGTCATCTCCAGAGTGGGAGATGGAGTGTGAAGAACAGCAAAGAGGCCATTGTCCCCAAATCATAGGGTACATGAAGGTGTAAGATGCAAGTAGATTAGAAAAGTGCATATATAAATACAAATATTTATATTAAATATAAATATATAAATACATATAAATATATAAATATACATACATATATAAATATAAATATATAAATACATACATATATAAACATAAATATATAAATACATACATATATAAATATAAATATATAAATACATACATATATAAATATAAATATATAAATACATACATATATAAATATATAAATATAAATACATATAAATATATAAATACATAGAAATGTATTTATGGGGGCTGGGGAGGGGAAGGTACAGCTTATGAAAGGCTATGAAAGCCAAACAGGATATTATATTTGATCCTTAAGATGATAGGGAGCCACTGAAGTTTATTGAGTTGGGGAGGAGGGGGATGATGTGGTCAGATTTACATTTTAGGAAAAGGAACTATCACTTTAATGGCTGAGTGGAGGATGGACTGGAGTATCTAGAAATTTGTGGCAGGCCAAGCAACCAGCAGGCTATTGGCAATAGTTCAGGTATGAGGTGATGAGGTCTTGCACCATCAGTGGAGGGAATTTCCATTCTGTGAATTCTTTATCCAACAAAATTACAAGCCCATACCCCTCAAAACATCCCCCTGCCTCCTTTCCCCCAACAGAGCTAGAGGGTGTACCAAAAGTCTTAGTACAATTGTAAACTTTAATAGGTTAACTGAATGTTAAATAAGGATACAGATAATTTATATTGCTGTGTAATTGGTCTTCATTTCAAAATGCTATACTTGGTAATAACACTTGCTATAAAATTAAGGCATTTATAAAAAATAAGGTGCTATTTTCTCTTTAAAGAATTTTTTTTTGACCAATTCTCTATAGCGCTTTGACATGGTGTTTGTGCAACTGAATTCTTTGCCATCCCATCAAACACACTCTTAATTAAACTGTACACACAGCATACTAATACTAGTTTGTTGAATCTGTACAAAGTTACACAGCACATCACCCCCTCTTCCAGCTGTGGTTTAAGATCTATATTTATTTTTTAAAAGGCATGTGGATACACGTACCATGGTATCATGAACAAAGTTCTGAGGAAGGCAGATGATATCCTATTTCTCATTCTCTCCTTTTGACCTCACTCTCCTCTGCCAGGGTTCCTACAGGTTGTTAAAAACAAATTGTTATTTGGACTTCTATTTTCTTGTTCCTAAGGTAATGGCAGGAATGTGAGTCTTGATTGTATTAAGGCAGTCCAATGCTAAACAATGGGGGGGGGCCTCCAAAAATATGGTGATCACTAATAAGGTGATACAGGAGGTTGCCTTCCTTGACCATTTTCTGCTATTACTCTACCTGGAATCTTAATGATGATTCAATCTAGAAATCAAAAGCCTTTGAAAGATTAAAACTGCACTAAGATTTTGAGATGCCATTTGTAGTAATTTATGACTAATTTGGTGATATTTTAGTGATAATTTTACTTAGTTTCCATTTGTCCACATAGAAAGGTAGTATAATGTGTATTTATGCAGTTACTTTTATTCTTTTACTTCTGTGATTTAAAATGATTTAATAACATTTAAAATTTTTTTTTCTGTTTTTGAGAGGTTTTAGGACAAAGGTACAGTTTTGTACTTTTTATCCAGTAAATCAATATCTGAAAACTAAACTGTGCCTCCTCAGACAAGCTATTGATTTTTAAATTTCTTCTCATTTTGTTTACTTTTTTGTTTCCCTACAATGTTTCTTTTTCTGTTAATTTTTTCCTCTCTTTGCCAGCTGTGTGCCAGCTATTGGACTAAAGAAAATATCTTTTCATTATGCTGACTATAAAGAAGGGAAACAGCAGGTCCCAAGGATGGGGAAAAAGTCTGCCAAGTCTAGTTATTGCTGTAAGGAACTGTAGTAATATAGATTGGGAATGAGGAAAAACTGGGATTGAAGAAACAAATGTAGGCACTGTAGGCAATAGTTGGACATCAGGGATGGTATATGCTGCTAAAGTGGTAGTGATTGGACAACAAAAAAGTGAGGCAGAATATTTTACTCATCAATATATCACATGATCTTAAATAAGTAAAAAATACAGTAGTCAAATTACCCAGCCTCTAAAAGTAATCTTAACATTGGCACCATCTGCATGTATTTCTCTTAGCTAGAGTTCTTAAGGTCATTTTACAATCTCTTTTCTTTTATAAGGATTAAAAAGAAATTTCAATAGACTAAAGCACTAGTGTAATTTCCCCTAAGAGAAGCCAACACTGAAATACAGGGAGATTTTAAGACTCTGAAGATAGAAGCAATACTTCACATAATCATTCCCATTTTTAGAACTAGAAGGGACTCTAGAGAACATGTAATTCACCTTATTTATTTCATTAATTAATTTTTCATTAATTAATTAATTCTCAATGAGATCATCAAACTAACTAGTGACAGAATTAAAGCCTAACTTTCCTGTAGTATATAGTTTTTATTTTTAAAGTTCCTTTTAGTTTTACATCTTATAGTATATTTTCTACTACATGTTAGTACCACTGACAATCTGATCAAATTGTCTCTGCCAAGAGTTTTAACTTTTTCATCCATAAAATCAAAAAATATTCCTTTTGTTTCTTTCTTTTTATCACCACTCAAATTGTCCCCATGGTTTTTTCACCTCTAGGTTCCTGGATTACATTCCCTTTGCCCCTATTCTAGTTCAGGCCCTTAAAATTTAATGCCTATAATATTCAGTTGTTTTAAATATTCAGTTGTTTTTCAGTTGTGTCCTACTCTTCATGACCCCATTGGGGGTTTCTTGGCAAAGATACTGGAGTGGTTTGCCATTTCCTTCTCCAGCTCATTTTACAGATGAGGAACTGATGCAAACAGGGTTAATTGATTTACCCAGGGTCACACCACTAATAAGTGTCTGAGGCCACGTTTGAACTCACAAAGAGGAATTTTCCTTTTTGCTCCCAGCCATTCCCCTATTCAATGTATCCTGTATAAGATCATCACATTATTTTCCTGAAAGATCATTTAGATAAGGTCACTGCCCTATTCCAAAACCTATGATTTGGTTTCCTTTTTCCTATGGTTTCCTGTGATTTCCTTTTTCTATAAGATAATCACTGAACTATTTAACTTGACATTCAGGGTCTTCCAGAATCTGTCCACAAAAAGTTTTTCTTATCTTACCTACCATTACTCTATAACAAAAAGACTATTCTTACAAATCAAGGAATACACCATTCCCTGAACATACCTTCTGTCCTTGTCTTCATGTATCATTCCACTTACCCAAAATGCCCTTATTTCTGTTACTTATTTGAATCCTCCTCATTCTGCCAGTTCTCAATTTAAATCCTTTCTCTTGCTAGATTTCCTTAGTCTCCAGTTTATCTCCTTTGAACTCACAGAAGCATAGAATATTAGAGCTGAGAGGGAGTTTAGAGATCATTTTACAGATGTGGAAACTGAGCCCCAGAGAAGTCAAATAGCTTCCTCAAAACTCACTCAATTTGGGAACAAAAGAGCTAGAACTAGAGACTATCTGGTGTCATGTATCTAGCAACTTCAGCTTTCTTTAATAGAGCCTAGAACATAAAAGTAAATGAAAAAGACATCTGAACAGCCCAAATACATTGAATAGCACTAAAGCTAGATCTACAAAGCTTCATATATGTTGTCTCACTTGGTCTTCACAATAACACTATGAGGTAGGTGCTACTTTACTCATATGAGATCCCTAACTCAAAGCCCACGTACTTTTATTTTACAAACAATTTTAATGAAGCAGTTATCTTGTTAAGCACCCCTTTGAAAATACTTTGGACTATTTTGATTTATTCCTCACAATGCCTAGATAAAAATGTCACAATTTAGAATTTTCCATGACTTTGTATATAGGATAGAATATAATAGGATGAGATGGGGATGGAATAGAATAGAATAGAATTCAGAAGCATAGTAATAGAACTATATAATTGATAAGATTTTAAATTTCTTTTCCAAAAGATTCATGCCTTCACTATCTCTGTAGACTTTATTCAGTCAACAAGCATTTATTAAGAACTTACTATGTGTCAGACTTTCAATCAATATGTTACATGATAAGGAAGTAGTCTGAGTATAACATTTTAAAAATCATTGTGCAAGAGAAAAAGTAAGAAATCTGGTTGTAGCAACATTAGAATCATCCCATTAACCTTTACTGTCAGAAAGATCCTTGTTCCTATTATTTTAGACAGACTACTGTACTCATGAAAAAGTGAACAGGATCTTTAAAGAATGGGAAATTCAGGTGATGACATGGAGTCAAGTCAATAAGCATTTATCAAGTGCCCATTATATTCTGGGCATTGTACTAAGTGCTGAAGATACAAAGAAAGGCAAGAACAAAACAAAACAAAAAACAGGCCCTGTCCTCAAGGAGGTTACAGTCTAACGGGGAAGATAGTATGCAAATAACTATATACAAATAAGATATTTATTTAATAAGTTGGAGATAATCTCTGAGGGAAGGTTTTAAGATTAAAGAGAACTAGGAAAATCTTACAGATGATGGGACTTTAGCTGAGAACTGAAGAGAGGTAAGGAAGCTAAGAGGTGGAAATGAAGAAACAAAGTTCTAGGCCTGGAGGAGAGTCAGTAAAAAGCCTAGAATCAGAAGATAGAGGATCTTGGATGAGGAACAGCAAGGAGGCCAGCATCACTGGAATAGCAGGGTATTGTGGAGGGAATGAAATATAAGAAGACTGGAATGGTAGGAAGAGACTAGGTTTTGGAGGACTTTAAAAATTATATATACGTAGGATTTTTATTTGATTCTTTAGGTAGCTACTGAAATTTATTGAATAAATTAGAGACCTGTATATTAATCAGGTAATCTGTTCTCCCAGCATTGTATTAGATAATGTGGAATAATTTCAGGTGAAAAAGTTGTAGAATAGTTATATATCTATATCTCTGTGTTTATATCCAATAATATGTATAATATGCAATAATATACATATATACACAGACACAAACACAGACATGCACATATGTGTATAGGTATATACACATATGCACATATTATATATTATATATATATGCAAACACATATGTGTGCATGTGTCTGTATCTATATATCTCTGTGTGTGTTGTTTTTGTTGTCCTTTTTTCTCAAAGAGGACCAAAATGACATCACTATGTTAGGTCAAGGTATAGTGTGTCCAGCTGTGGCTGATTAGACCAATATGAGCTCAGAAGGCTCTGTCACAGGTTGGGCACAAATGGTCTATATGAACATTTGGAGGGAAGATGTCTCTAAATTTGTGCATCTCACATTTCTTTTGAGCTACTGCAATTCTGCTTTATTCATGCAGCACTGCACCTTCTTTGATATGGACATGCCACGTTGGGTGATCCTGTGCCATTGTCTCCCATGTATCACAACCAATTCCAAAGTCCTTCAGAGAGACCTTGAGAATGTCTTTGCCTCTTCTGACCTCCATGTTAGACACACACACATATACACACGCATGCATATGGATGTGCATATCCTTCTTCTTGGTGGGCTTACTTTCTCTCGGAAATGAAATTTCAAGATTTATAAACTTGAATCAGAACAATGTGAGGTATAATCAAGTACACTCAATAAAGACAAAATGCAGAGTGGTTAGAAAGCTGACTCAGACCCAGGAAAGCCTGAGTTCAAATGTGACCTCTGAACCATATTGACCAAGTCACTTAGACTCTCAGAGGTCCAAGGAACTCTAAGACTCTAAACTTCAGAGCAGATGACGATCTGCATTGGGAGGAGTTTCTATATTAGAAGCTCCATGTAACAGTAAAATCACATGAAGGCACCAAAAAGTAATCAAGTGCCAAATGGTATGTGTGTTATACTATAAAATCCCTTCCTCCACTGCCACCGTCTGAGCTTTGAACTCATTCTTGTGGTTATTAGGCAATTAGATCATTAGGAATTGTGGTGGTTAGGCAAGCATCTAGTCCTTTGCCTTCTCACTTGTTCCCTTCCTTTAAGAAGCAACAACACTGGGGCAGCTAGGTGGCGCAGTGGATAGAGCGCCGGCCCTGGAGTCAGGAGGACCTGAGTTCAAATCTCGGCCTCAAACCAAACACTTGACACTTACTAGCTGTGTGACCCTGGGCAAGTCACTTAACCCCATTGCCTAGCAAAACGCAACAAAAAAAGAAGCAACAACACACTCTCATGGCAGTCTTAAGTGTACAACAAAAACTACTTTCCTGTAGGTGGTGAGGAGATATGAGGATAGAAATTTGCCTTGTCTGATGGATGCACTAGAGCAAAGTGCCTAGTACATAGAAGGTGCTTAAAAAAGGTTGATTAATTGATTGACCTTTGATTTCTTCATTGTGGGGAACTCAGTGTGGAGACTCCCTCCACTAATAACAGATGGACAACTCTTTTTTAACTTTTGCAGTTGAAATCAACAAGTATTTAAGTGCCTAAAACAGACACTGATCTCAAGAAGCTCAATTATAGTTTTAGAGTTGGCAAGGGTAATGGGAATGTTAAGTGCCTTGCTTATGGACCAGTTACTCTGTGTCCCATTCAGGACTCAAAACCAGGTCTTTCCAACTCGAAAGCTGGCCTTTTGCCTGTTACTGTGCATGGCCTTTCATTATAATTTATATGCAAGTAGACAGAAGTTGGTATATAGACTAGACACAGACCACAGTCAGTCAGCAGACAGTCAGCAAACATTTATTAAGTGTTTATGTCCTATGCTAAGTGTTAAGGATACAAAGAAAGGCAAGACAGTTGCTAGTCTTAATTAAATCACAGCCTAATCAGGACGATGTCATGCAAAAAATTGGAGATAACCAATAGTTCATCTTGTTTAGGAGGAAAGTCCTATCAAATCCCTAGAACTGGATAACTGTCTAACTACCTAAATCCACCCTATTTCTAGTCTAGGATCTTTGCTGTGTACTTAGGAGATCTTTTTGCTTATTCTACTTCTAATCCATTTCTGCCACTGACGCAGGTCAAGCTTCTTTTTTCTGGTAGCTCTCTTCTTGAATGTCTTCCAGGTCTTTTTGTGATGTTCAGTTCTGACTGAATCAAACCCTCTTTCCCTAACTATTCTCTACTTTTATCTAGATACCTGGGTTCTTATTTTATCTAATATTTAGAGAAAACCATTTTCCTTTCCTCTAAGAACCAGAGAGGTATTTCTTGTTTATCCAGTTACAGTGAACATTTCTACATACAAACCAAAGACATCTCATAGTGACACAATAGCAAATATACATTCATTCACATGCAGTGGGAGGCCATTTGCCAATGGATAGTAGAAAATATGTGTTTGCAGGAGATCAGAGAAAGGAGAGAGTGTTTGACATTATCAAGATTCAGGTGGTTCCTAAGAAAATTAGCACACTCACAAGAGTCATTAAATTGATTCAATTGTATAACATGGCCAGCAGTGTCTAAGTTAATGGCAACCTACCTTATCCATTCTTCTCACAAATAAATTGAGCAGACTTATTTAATATATATTTAGGTTTTTTTTTTAAATGCAGTCATACTTGAGAATCCAATACAAGAAACAACTAATCACTCTTTTAGTTGCCCAAATCATCAAAATTTTCTGAGACATTCACAAAGGAAATGCCATCAGTATGTTGGTGACTTTCCTTACATAGTCATACATCAAAGATATATTCCTGCAGGAGATGATTTTGCAACCAGGTGGATGGGTTCAGAGAAGCCTGGGAAGATGTATGTGAGCTACTGCAGATAGTTAAGTGAGCAGTACCAGGAGGACTATTTATATGGTAACAACATTGTAAAGGCAAACCACTTGGAAAGACTTAAGATCTTTGATCAATGCAATGATCAAGCATAATTCCAGAGGACTGATGATCTATGCTACCCACTTCCTGACTGAGAGGATGGATTTGGAACGTACAACAAGACATACATTTTGAAAACGGACAATGTAGGAATTTGTTTTGCTTGAATATGCCTATCTTTTAACAGGATTAACAAAATAATGGCACTGTGTAGGAGGGAGATAACAATACATACTTTTTAATGAAAAAGGAAGTTAAAATAAGAAGTGACAATATTGCAGAATCAACAAAGAATTATGGACTAAAATGATGCATACGAAAAATACGAAAGACTGAGCGTGGAAACATATCAGCCTAGTTTAGAAATTATATTTGCTTCAGAACAGCACTTCTAAAAACAGTGAATGATAGAAAGACTTCCCTAAAAATCTGTGTACCATGAGCTAAAGTAGTATTAGCATAAAGGAAAAAAAACCAGAAGTATTGAACAAACGCTTGACTCATTGTGCCAACAATTTCATTTCTTAGAAAGCAATGAAGGGAAACTGATATTCTGGACTTAGTTCTGACTAAACACAAAAAAAGTAGTTGAAAGGATGTATTAGTGACAAGAATCTTGGGAAGGAATGACTGTGATATCTTAAAGTCTATCATAGTGAAAGAAGGGAACGCACTTAACCTTGACTTTAAGAAAGAAGATTTTAAAAGTTCAAAGTAAAAATAGATATGTTCCCAAGAGAAGATAATAACAGAGAATGGAGGTCCTAAAAAGATTCTGAACATAAAATTACAAAGAATCCAGTGAGGAAGAAGATGGAGAAGTATTTAATTAGCTTAGGTTATAAAGTTGTTCAGTCATTTCAGTTGTGTCTTAATCTTTGTGGCCTCATTTGGGGTTTTCTTGGCAAAGATATTGGAGTGGTTTGCTATTTCCAGCTCGTTTTATAGATGAGGAAACTGGGGCAAATGGGGTTAAGTGACTTGCCCAGGTCACACAGCTAGCAAATATCTGAGGACAGATTTGAACTCAGGTCTAACTCCAAGCCTGGCACTCTGTGCACTGTGCCACCTAACTGCCCCTGGGTTTTAAAAGTAAGTACCTAAAATGGAATTTGGGGCAGGTGATCAAAGAATAATACAAAACAGTTCCGCAGTCCTCTAAGAATAATGTAGAAGGGTATAGAAAAGATCTGAAAAGCATTAATAACAATAATGATTCCTATATCCATATTTAAGAATTTAAGAAGATGAACAAGAGATAGATTCTCTGCTAAAGGCAGAGGACCTAGTGTTAAAAATATCATGAAATAAGCATTCACCTTCTATTCTTCTTCAAGACGAATGATGTTTAAACTATAAAAGATTAGCAAATGTAATGGAGAAGCAATTTTAACCCCAGATAGAAGAGGAGACAGTGATAGAGTATCTAAGTTTTTCAAATGAGCCCAATTCTCCCAGGTATAGTTCAAACCCTGCTTCTGAAAGAATTTGCTGAAATGATTGTGAAAACCTACCAGTAATCTTTAAGAAAAAATAGAGAATGCTAAAGGTACTCAGAGAGTGGCAAACATCATCCTGATTTTCAAATGAGGGACATGGTAGATAACAAAAACCAAAAGTTTTATGTTGGTCCCTGGTAAAATTCTGGAATGGATTACTAAACAAATGATTATAAACATGTTGAAGGGAAATTAGTGATTACTGGGACCCAGACTGGGTTTGCTTAGAACAAGGTATTGATCAGACTTACCGCATTTCTTTTTTGGATAGGGTTATATGTGTGAATACCAATTTCATTTTAATTTTCTTTATATATTTTTATATTTTATTTTTAATTACATGTAGTTTTTATATATATGTAGTTTATATTTATATTAAACTTTACTTCCCTCCACATACACTGTAGTCCATCATAACACTAACCATCTTTCTCTTTTCTAACGATAACTCAATCACTTTTCGCTAACTGTCCCTTATGCTGGTAATGCTTCACCTCCTGGCTTCCCTGATTTTCTTTAGGACTCAGTTCAACTTTCCTCAAGGAGTCTTTCCTTGTCACTCCCCACTCCACTCACTACTAGTACCTCACCTCTGAGATTATACTGTATAATGTTTATATCTGGCATATACATAGCTGTTTGCTGATTGTCTTACCCATTCGAATATGAACTCTGTGAGGTTAAAGGACCATACTTTTGCATTTTTTTTGAAGTACAATGCATAGCCCATAGTAAATTAATAAATTCTTGTTGACTGACAGTTATTTAGATTGCTTCCATTTCTTAAAAACTGTGACTAATGCTGTGATATATATTTTAACTGACATCTCCTTTTTATGATAACATTCCCAGGATATATTTCCAAGGATGTGATCAAAAGTGGGCTTTTTTGTGACCCTTCTCGTAAACTGCCATATTGCCTTCCAAAAAAATTATACTAGAGTATAATTCCACCCGCAATGTATGAATGTACTTATTTCTCCACAATCCCATGGATAATTTTTATTTTGAAACCACTTCATGTGAGATTAATGAGATTGTCTCCCATAGCCAATTTCTTTCTGGACCAATATGGATTTATCACCAATTAAATTCCAAATATATTTTGTTCCTTCCTGTGATGATAAACTATGAGTGAAAGTTACATTCAGTACTCCTAGACTTACTAGAGCATAATCTATAGTTTAGACTTAGTAATTTTCAACTAGGCAGAGTAAGTTCACTTGTGTTTTCATTTGATTCCCATTGCTTATTCAACTTGACAAATTTTCTTTTATTCCTTTTTATAGACGAGGAATAGGGAACAGTTTTAACTAAAGTTAAATGAATTCCCCAGAACCGCATTGCAAATTGCAAAGAGAGAAGCAAGATGAGAACTCACTGTCCCCAAGTTTCTATCCTGCCAGCCCACTGAGTCATGTTTCCTCTCTTGAAGATTGGTAGCAGAGATCAAAGTCAGTACATTTTTCATGTTGTATCACATAGCATTTCTCCAAGTCATGTAGTCTCCCCCCAAAACTGGTTTATTGAATCTGGCTCCTAATGTTAATAGAGAACTTTATTAAACAAAACTGTCAAAATACTCTTCTCAAAACACCTAGATAATAATGTGAAAGGTGATGTATAGGCAGTAAATGGTCTTTCAAGGTCAAGAGATATGATCGGAGTATAAAACTGGTCTCCAGAAACCCTGAATCATAAGCTCAGTAAATGTACTAAGGATGTTGCAACAAAATGATATTTTAATCTTTCTTTTTCAGTTGTCTTCATAATTGAATGCAAATTTCCTTAGCATTTTTCAGGGACTATATTCAGTTGAAGGTGAGTAAGATAATATAGAAGTAGCTAAATATTTATTTCTTCAGGTCTGGGCATGATTATTGTGATATTATTGAAAGGTTAAAAAAAATGGAATGGTCCATTTTTCTCTGAAAGATTGTTTCAATTTAGGTCTCCCCAATGGGAGCTTTTGGTAAGGAACCAGTCAGCAGTAATCATTCAGTTTGCCTTTCTCTCATCTAAAAGCACTCCTTTCACAGGAAATGTTTATCATTCTGCTATGTCTTTTCCTTCCCTCAGGAGGTATTATTTCTAATTTATAGAATAAACCATTCTGAGTTATGCTTTCATAAGAGCTGAGCTTACAATAGGAACCTTGGGTAAATTATCAAAGAGACTTGTATTTCCACTGTTTTTAGAAGAAATGCAATCAGTTGTACTTACTTTAAGGCCTAGGATAGACAGATGCTTATGCAAAATGCGTGGAATTAGAGAACTGAAAGCACAAGAGGAGAATCTGTTAGAAAATCTGCAAGGAGTCCCTACATCTCATGAACTGGATTCTTCCCGGGAACATTAGTATTCTACATGAACCACCAGGAAAGGTTTATATTCCCTTTTATTTTGAAAACATTCTGGCAGACATTTAGACCACAATCTTATTAGTATAATTTCTCTTGATGAGTATATATGAAGTTTTACCTTCATCATAGTATGCTATTTAGGGAAATCTAGTCTATCTGGTGGTTACCAGGTATAACTTGAGGGATATAAGGAGATTATTTATATAAAAATACAGAGCAAAATAACTTCATCCAAAACATATAGCAAGGGATTAAAAAAGCCTCTAATTAATTAAGAATAACCTTCATTTTTAATCAACCTAATTACTATAGCTGTTTGAGTCAATTATCTCAGATGGTTAGTGTTAATGAGCAAAGGGTTTTGGGTTGGAAACCCATGTAGGCCACTTAGCTTCAAGTATAGAAAAACTCTGTATCATGGCCCTCTTCACTGTGGTTAGCCATTTTGTACATGTACGATCATAATCACAAGGAGAACCAGAAGAGAGAGGCTTTGCCAAGATCCCCATATAAATGGCTCTGTGTCTTAGCCTTTCCTGTTCCACTCAACTACCACCCTTCTATAAGACCCTCATTAAGGGGAACCAGCAACTCAACACACAGAGGTGAAGACCTTGACAGATGCTCTGTCCAAGACACTAACATCAGAAATTATATTGTGAATTCTGGGAAAAGACTGACTATATAAGTGCACTATTGGTGAAGCTGTTATAGTATAAATCTTTGGATCATTCTATCTTCTTGTACTAGCCCCCTCTTCCAGAAAATCCACTCTCTCTGTTTAGGCAAATGGGTAGTATAGTGGACAGAGTGTTGGAATTAGAATCAGGAAGGCTTGAGTTCAAATCCTGGTTCATACACTTATTAGTTGCAGAAGCCTGGGTAAGTCACCTAACTTCTCTGTGCCTCAGTTTCTTATATGTAAAATGAAGATTGAACTTGATGGACTCTAAGGTCCTTTCCACCTCCACATCTATGATGCAATGATGCTATGTGGCGTTTCGACTGTTTTTTCTCCTCTTGAACCCTGAGATCTACTCCTTAGGGAGAGACCCAGTTTCTCCATCTCCCTCATATAATCAATAAGCATTAATTAGGCACCTACTATGTTCCAGGCACTGTGCTAGGCTCTGGAGATATGAAGGTAAAAATTAAATAGTCCTGATTTGAGGGAGCTTACATTCTATCTGGGGGAATAATCCTACTCATCTATCCAAAGAAATGGGGAGAGGGAGAAGACACAAGCAGTCAAGTATATCAAGAAAGACCTTATGTAGAAGTTGGGTGCTAAGATTTAGCTTTGAAGGACACTTGGAATTCTTAGAGGGAAGAGAGTGTATGTGAGGCATGTGAGACACAGAGATGTGATGTTGAGTGTAAGACATAAACAGGTATAACAGGTATAACAAACAAGCTCTGTAGGCTGAACCTTGGAGTATGTGAAGGGCAGTAATGTGTAACTAGTCTATTAGACAATAATAGTAAGCTTGACTCTTGTTGTGAGACTTGTAAAACTGAAACACTTGTAAAATGAAAACAAAATTTCACTTTTAAGGTTTAATTAATTAACACTCCAATTTTGTTTTCCTTTTTTTCCTTCCCAAATAATTTTAGCTGGAACTTGGTCTTTATATACAATAATTTTGTTATACTTTTCCCCTAAAAATTTTAGATTCATTAAAATATTACCAAATATATGTCTACATGATACATGTAATTTTATGAGAAATGAGAGCTGAATAACTCTATCTCCCTCTTGTCTGTTATCATTATCCTGTCCACCCCTACTTGTTGTTCTTTCTCTTGTTTTCTCCACTGTACCTAAAAACTTTGTGTTGTTGTTAGCCTTATTTTTCTTTGCTTGCTTCAGCTCATTTTGAGCTTTAGTGATCCTGACACTATTCTTATAAACTGATGCCAAGCTTAAGAATTCATTTTCAATCTTCTATACATATCTTTAAAAAAATATGTTTATTGATGAGCTCCTGTCCTTCCCAAATGGCATCTTTAAATACCTCTTCCATTTCTTCCTTATCAGAATAATTTCTCTTTACTTCTTCAGGATTTCATTCTTGTGAGCTTCCTAGCCATCCTGAGTTGACCTACTTTGTAGAATTTTAGTCTACAGTGTCTTAGCTATCTATTTTTTCCCTGAATTCTTTGAAATTTACTTTTCAAAATTTGTGGTACATGTCAGTCAGCATCCTACTATTACAAATACTAAGTTGACATTTCCTGTTTAGAAAAGTTCCATTATTTCTACATTATAACAATTTCTTCCTTGTTGATGAGGACCAGATCCAGAATAAGTTTTCCCTCTTTGTTTCTCCATTTTTTGAAGGATAGCATTATAATGGCTAGTCAACAAATTATTAGTTGCTCTGTTTTTGGCAGAGGTACATACTATTTTAAGTCTCATGATATTCATGGAAGAGATTATTACTTCCTGGATGGACTGAGTAGTTTGGGTTTATTGGATTGATAGAAAGGGGGAAAATGTGAAAAGGATAAAGGGAAGGGAAAGAAAGGAATGAAGAAGAGAAGAGAGGAGAGGAGAGGAGAAGGGAGGAGAGGGAGGGAAAGGGAGGGAAGGGAAAAAAAGATGTTACAGAGATAGAATCAATTGATTGTATATGTGAAATAAGAGAGAGTGAAGTCAATGATAGTTCAAAAGCTTTGAACATGGGAGACTGGGTAAATGGTGGTCACATAGAAATAGAGAAGTCAGAAGGAAGAACCGGTTTACGCAGATATAAATTTGGACATGTTGGCTATGAAGTGCTGGTGGGGCATCATAAGTTGAGAGGTTCTATAGAAAGTTATTGATGAGGTTTGAAGCTCAAAAGCAAGATCAGGACTTTTGGAATCAGACTGTAGTCTTGTTAGTTGAAATTATGAATGAGATTGTCAAGGTAGAGAGCATGGAGAGAGAAGAAGAGCACTAAGTAAAGATGGGGCCTTGGAGTATTACCCACCTTAAGACATTTAGAAAGAAGACAAGGAGCCAACAGTGGAGATAGAAGGAATGGCTTTAGGAGTAGGACAAAAGACTATATAGTGTCTCTGAAACCAAAGGAAGGGAGAGAATTCCATATGAGAAAGAAGTCAACAGAGTTATAAGCCACAGGGAGTTCAAGGAAACTCAGAAAAGACCATTAGATTTGGTAGTTAGGAGATCATTAGTGACATTTATCACTATTACTTCTAGTATTTTTTGGGAGCACAGTGGTGACAGAGTAGATAGGATGAATGAAAGCCTGGTCCTTAAGACAATAAGGAACATATTTCAACTAAGTGGATGTTATTATTTTGCATTATGAAATCAATTAACTCATAGGAGAAAGATGGCAGATGAGTTTTAACCTTTGTATTTGTAAAGTAATTCATATAAGCACATGTAAGCACTATATAAATGCTATTATTATTGTTGTTATTTATTTCCAGTAACTGTGCCCAGTATTTTACAAAAAATTATCTCATTGATGTTTGTAACAATCCTGCTGGGTAGATGCTGTTTTTATCTTTATTTTACAGTTGAGGAAACTGAGGTGAACACAGGTTAAGTGATTTGCCTGGGATAGTGGCTAGTAAATATCTGAGGCTGGATTTGAACTCAGGTCTTCTTAACTACAGAACTAGCATTCTATCCACTGTGTCACCTAACTGCTTCATTTGTAAAAAGCAATACTAGGTCACATAGTAAATAGAAAGCTGGTCTCAGAGTCAGGAAGACATGGGTTCAGATTTCGCCTCTGACACATACTTGTTGTAAAACTTTGGCAAATTACTTAATCTATCACTTCTCCAGGAAAATCCATAAGACTATCAGTTGTAGAGGAGATACAGATCTGCATTGATGGAGTCAGTTTTGTCATTGGGAGTTCATTATGCTTAGGAAATGACAAATTGAGTCTTTTAAAAAAGTGGCCCTTGTTGTCTTCTCCAACCCTACCTCGATGTACTTTGCTCTAACTATATCCCTACCTTTTCCATACCTAGTCTCAGCTCTGCAACTAGGGAATAACCAAAACCAAATGAAGGACTCAAAGTTATTAGTTACAGCCCAGGATAGGAACCAGAGAGTCATCGTACATTGTTCTTATAAGGATGCTCAATCCATTGTCCTAATGTAGCCAGATACCAAAGGAGATGATGCAATAGGCAAAAAAGACCTGCTGCACCATCAGTGTTCTTGTAGTTGTTGTCTATTTGTTTCAGTCGTGTCTCACTCTTTGTGACGCCTTTTGGGGTCTTCTTGGCAAAGATACTGGAGTGGTTTGCCATTTCCTTTACTAGCTCATTTTACATAGGAGGAAACTGAAGAAAACAGGGTTAAGTGACTTGCCCAGGGTTGCACAGCTAGCATGGATCTGAGGCCAGATTTGAACTCAGGAAGATGAGTCTTCCTGACTCCATACCTGGCACTGTACCACCTAGCTACTCTGTATATATGAATACGTAGATACATAAATATATAGTAGTTTTGGGAGAGAAAGAGTTAGCTGCTGGTGAATGAGGAAAGGCTTCATGTGGAATGTGATGCTTATGCTGGGTTTTGAAAAAACAACAAGAAGGAATTCTGAGAAGCAGTGGCAAAGAAAAGGAGTACATCCCATTCATACAGGACAACCAGAGCAAAGGCGTGAAAATGAGTAATGGAATATTGTGTGTAAGGAGAACAACAAGGCAAGTTTACTAGACCATTGAGTGGAATTAGTGGAATCAAATATAATGAAGCTAGAAAGGTATCTTGGGGTCAGAGTCTAAAAGACTTTCAATGCAATATGGAAGGGTTATATTTTATTCTTGAGTCAATAGGTAGTCACTGGAGTTTATTGAGTAGGGGAGTGACATGGTTAGATCTACAGTTAGATAAAATCACTTTTGCAGCTGTGTGTAGTCTAGATTGGAGAGAGGAGAGATTTTAGGTGTCAAGAGAGATGAGGATTAAGAAAAGGGCATCCAATTTGGAAGTCAAAAGATCATTTGTAACTTTGGACAGAATATTTTCAATGGAGAGGTAGCATTGAAAAGGAATTAAAGGAGAACTGTAGGCCATAAGTGGAGGTAGCTTTTTCTGAATTTGACTTTAAAATGGAAGAGAGATCTAAGGCAGCTAGGATAGAGCACTGAGCTTGGAAACAGGAAGACTCATCTTTCTGAGTTCAAATCTTGCCTCAGACCCTTACTAGCTTTGTGTGACCCTAGGCAAGTCACTTAATCCTGTTTGCCTCACTTTCCTCATCTATAAAATGAGCTGGAGAAGAAAATGGTAAACCACCCCAGTAACTCTGATAAGAAAATTCCAAATGGGATCATAAAGAGTTGGATGCGACTGAACAAGAGGTCTAGAAAGATAGATTGAGAGAATGGTAGGATCTTTTGAGGTTTCTTTTAAGGATGGGGAGACATGGGCATTTTGTTTGCAGAAGGGAAGGAACCAGTAGCAAGGGAGATACAGAGGGTTAGAATGAGGGAGTGAGGGACAGCTAGGTGGTGCAGTGGATAGAGCATCAACCCTACAGTCAGGGGGACCTGAGTTCAAACCTGGCCCGGGCAAGTCACTTAAACCCAATTACCTTCAAAAAAAAAAAAAAGAATAAGGGAATGAGTAATTGTGGAAGAAGAGAAATTGGAATGGAATGCAATCAAAGGAATACATGAAGAGGATGGCCTTGGTGAGGAGAATGGCCGGCTCTGTCAGGGAGACTAGCACGGGGGAGAGAGCAGGGAATGACGTCAAGGAGTTTTCAGATGTAGATAAGGGAAGAAATAAATGGTCTCTGTTTTTTGATAAAGTATGAGACAAGGTCGTATACTTTGGGAAGAGGCTTGAGAGGTCTGAGGGGAGAAGAGAAGAAGGAAGTCACAGAGGATAGCTGCTATTTTCTTGGTTAAATTTGAGGTAAGTTCTCTCCATTGCATTTTGAGTCAGCTGCACTGATACATGGCAGGTCAAAAGTTAGTTCTATCATATGCAAACTAAACATATATGCTTTTTGGTGATGGAAGGGAAAGGTGAATACATTGAGGGAAGAGAGATAGGTACTTGTTAGAGTGCCTATCCTGAGTAGGTGCTACAAAAGAATATAGGGATTTAGCTACAGTATGGAAAGAGCATGCCATAAAATGAGGATATATTTGAAATAAGTGTTAGCTTAGTATGATACAGAAGATAGCAAATGAGATAAATACTACATTAAGGTTTTTTGGAAAATCTTTAATTTTTTCCCCCTGGGCCTCACTCATGAAAGAGTTAAAAAGTACTCTACAACATGATAGAAAGGTAGCACGGCATCATAAGTAGAGATAACCTCAGAGTCCTAAGTTTGAGTCCTACCTGTGATCCACATAGACTGTGTGACTGTAGGCAAATCACTTAACATCTCAGTGCCTCAGGAACTTTATAAGATGATAAACTGAAGATAGGTTGCCTTACTAAAGGGAGTTTTCTCCCCAGGAAGCTTCCCACATGGATGAAATCACAAGTCAGGCAAAAAAATTATCGAATATTGAAGTATTTTTTAATCACTAAATTGTATTTGCTCATAATTTTTCTCTGGCGCTTCATTATTTTTTGTATTATATGACATCTTTGGAAGCAGCCCTTGGAATCAACAGCCCACAACTTTTCTAGTGGTTAAAAGTCATGTTCTTCCCATGATACAGTGGTGGGAAAGAGTCACCTACTGAAACATAGAACTCCTCTCTATGCAAATCCTACCATTTGGCTAAATGTTAATGATGAAAACAAGAAAAGTGAAAATCTGTTAACAATAACAGGGTTATTGTGAGAATAAAATGCTATAATATTTGTAAAGTGCTTTACAAAACATTAAAGCAATACATAAATACTTATTGCTATCAGTCATTTTCAGTCATGTCTGACTCTGCCATGACCCCATTTGGGGTTTTCTTGGCAAAGATATTGGAGTAGTTTGCCATTTCCTTCTCCAGCTCATTTCACAGATGAGGAACTGAGGCAAATAGGGTTTAGTGACTTCCTCAGAGTCACACAGTTAGTAAATGTATGAGGCCAAATTTTAACTCAGGAAGATGAGTCTTCCTGACTCCAAGCCCCACACTCTATCCACTGCACCACCTAGCTGCCTCCATAGAAATACTAGCTATTATAATTATAATTATAATATTGTTATGTACAATATAATACATTATACTAATATAAATACTAACTATTAATATTATTTCATTAGAAAATAGAGCAGGCTAGCAATCCATGATTATTAATGATGATTAGTAGTAATCAAATCAATAATATCAACTAAAATGTTTTGTAAATTTTAAGATTTTTAACTGGTATCTGACTCCTTTTCAGGATACCTTTCTTTTGATGATTTTGGAGGTATGCACCTAAATCAATCTTGAATTGAATAGCAATGGGGCCCAAAGAGAATTTCCCTGTGGTAGAAGAAAAAACACACATACATCCATTAGAACTATTCATAAGTAAAAAGGACCACCTTAGGAATTTCCCAGCATTAATGGTCTTCAGAGGCTAGATGACTACTTATCAAAGGGAAATTCTTGTTTTAGGAATGGGTTGAATGACTTCTGGGGTGCCTTTTAGTTCTAAGATTGTGTAATTCTACTGACCCATAATTAGTAGGACATATGCTTTGAATTTTCTAGTAATGGTGATAGATTTACAGAGTCTTCCATACTCTCTAAATTGGTCCCCATTGTAACCAAGATCATAGCAATGATGTTTGAAAAGCCATCTGGAATAGATTGGGATGCATTCTGTGGCCCACATGAAGACATAGCCTGTGTCCTTGGCCTCATCAGTATTATGTGCTAATCAATTGAGCTAAGTAGTCACAGACTATAAACATCAGAGCCATTCTCTCTTCATTAATTCTGTCATGCAAATCTATGAATCATCTCTCCATACTACATTTAGAGTTCTCTCTACAGCTCAGTATCCTAGCCAACTGCCCTCTTACCTCACTACTTAGTCAATATGCATTTCTTTAGGATTTTACATTGGGAAACAAGATTACAAGGAGACATGTAATCTTACTTCCAACAGAGTGAGGAGAAAAGAAGTGGGATCTGGATAGATATTCATCTATGATGGGAACATTCCTTTGCATTTTTTCCCTAAGCTTTCTGCTTTTATTTTTAACAGTGCTAGTATAAACACATAGCTCAATTGAAATATGTGTAATGTGTGCTGTTTTCCTTCACTTGTGTAGACTTTTGTAATAAATATTAGTGTCTTGTATCCTTAGTAATTGTATTGGCATTCCCTTGGCAAAGATAGCCCCAAAAAGGATTGATTGTTGATACCAATTTGATGTAGCACGATATGGATTTTTTCTTTTTTCTTTTTTTTTTTTTTAGTGAGGCAATTGGGGTTAAGTGACTTACCCAAGGTCACACAGCTAGTAAATGTCAAGTGTTTGGTCTGAGGCCAGATTTGAACTCAGGTCCTTCTGACTTCAGGGTTGGTGCTCTATCCACTGCACCACCTAGCTGCCCCCACAATATGGATTTTGAAGGAGCTTTGAAAAGAGCAACAGTATCATGATCTTTTTAAAAAAATAAAAGATTATTGAATAGACAATAGCCAATGATGGATAAGAAAGACTTATGGACACGTAGTTCTCTACAGTAATGGGCAGTTTGCTCTGTCTTAAGGAAAGGGAAGACAAATTCATGTTAATTGCTTAGTAATATGTTTCTTACACAAGTACATTCTTTTTCAGCATAGATATTCCAGCCTATTTCTAAGAATTACCACACCATTGAGAGAGGAAGATAAGTTTTCTCACAGAGGGCTACAACACTGAATGCAATTTGGAGAACAGAGTATTAAGAGAGAGAGAAAAAAAGTAGTAAATGCATAAATAGCTAAGACGCATGGACTTAGAGGTCCATGGAAATGGCTATATATGAATCAGACCTTTGGTTCCCTCATCTGTAAAATGAGGGAATTGGACCAGAGGACCTTTAAGATCCACTCTAAAAGTCCCATGAAACAAAAAAGAATGAGGGAACATTTGTGAATGGCTCTGCTCTAAGCTGTCCCTCATCTTAGTGTCCCACTGTCTATTTGTTAATGAAAAAAAAAAAAACAAGACTGCCTCTTCCTGTACGAATTATAATAACATTTAAAAAAAGAGGTTTGTTGTAGGGTATTTCTGGTGTCATCAGTTTATTTTTAAGTCAATTGGTCAATCAATAAGTATTTATTAATTGCCTTCTTTGTAGCTGACTGTGGTTTACAGAATGCTTTGCTTATCTCTTTCTTTTCTTCAAAATTCCTATACAAAGTTGGTTAGGGTCCTTAATTTTATAAAGGAGGAAACAGGTTCATAAAATTGTCACTTACTAGTCACATAGTCAATAAGTTGTAGAGCTGGGAGGTGAACTTGGGTCTTGTGACCCTGGATCCAACGACTTTTGTTTTTAATTACAGAAAAGATATGGTTTTTTTTTTGGTTTTGGACAAAGGAAAAATAAGAATAAGATTGAGGATAATAATAATAACTAGCATTCACATAGCCCTCACTCTGTGCCAGGCACTGTGCACTTTACAATTGTTATTTCATTTGATCCTCCCAACAACCCTGGAGGTAAGTGGTATTATTATCCCCATTTTGTAGATGAGGAAACTGAGGCAAGCAGAGGTTAAGTATTTGTGACTGGATGTGGACTCAGCTTTTCTTGACTCCAGGCCCAGCACTATATCCCTGCACCATTAGCTGACTGAGGAGGACCTATACTCGGAAAAAACTATGATAATAAAAAACAAACAGTATCATTTTAACTATTTTTCAAAGAAAGGGAAGGATAAATTGGTTTATAGTCAACTTATATTTTTATAAGTATAGGTGGCACAGTGATTAGAGTGCTGGTCCTAGAGTCAGGAAGACCTGAGTTCAAATGTGGCCTCAGGCACTTACTAGCTGTATGACCTTGGGCAAGTCACTTAACCCTGTTTGCCTCAGTTTCCTCATCTGTAAAATGAACTGAAGAAGGAAATGGCAAACCACTCCAGTCTTTTTGCCAAGAAAATACCAAATGGAGTCACGAAGAGTAAGATACAACTGAAATGACTGAAAAAAGACAACAAAAAATACCATTTTTGTTACTCCTCCAAAGCAAAATATTAATGTGTAGACTGAAAAATAAATATCAAAGCTATTCATTTCTGTGACCTTTCATATGTTAGTCTATGTCTATTTTATATTTGCTCCTAGGGTACCATATGAAAAGTTTTACCCATCTATATGTAAGAAGACACATACATTTTCATTGATAATGATTGACTTCTAATGTTTTAAAATATATGGTTTATGATCAGTTTCCCTTAAAGTTCTGTGTTGTTGGATTTCTTTTTTTATCCTTGAGCGTAATTTTAGTTTATATAATCATCTTGTTTTTCAAAGGTTAAGGACATCCTTAATCATTTGTATAATTTTCAGAAACTCCATGGCTAAATAGAAGATTTCTTTTAAAATTATGCATTACTAAAACAGATGTTTGTGTTGTACTTTTGGTGGAAAGAATTTGTAAACTGGATCAAACCTAATAATGCTTGTCAAAAATAATTTTATTTGAGTAGAAGAGAAGGGACGACAGTTTTCTTTCTCTAGTAAATGGATTTTGCATTTTGGTTTTGACTTGCTTCTGTCAAGTGGGTCTTAGGAGTCATTGCTAATAATAAGACTAGTAGAGGTGATGGAATTCTAGCACAACTATTTAAAATCCTAAAAGATGATGCTGTTAAAGTGCTATACTCAATATGCCAACAAATTTGGAAAACTCATCGGTGGTCATTGGATTGGAAAAGGTCAGTTTAATGTCCCAATCCTAAAGAAGGACAATGCCAAAGAATGTTTAAATTATTGAACAATTGTGCTCATTTCACATGCCAGCAAGTTTATGCTTAAGATTTTGTAAGCTAGGCCTCAGCAATGTGTGAATCAAAAATTAGTAGAAGCGCAGGTTGGTTTTTGAAAAGGCAGAAGAATTAAAGACTAAATTGTTAACGTTCATTGGATTATGAAGAAAGCAAGGGAGTTTCAGAAAAACATCTACTTTGACTTCATTGACTGCACTAAAGCCTTTGCGTGGATCGCAGCAAATTGTGGCAAGTTCTCAAAGGGATGATAGTACCAGGTCATCTTACACATCTCTGTAGAACCTGTATATGGGTCAAGAAGCAACAGAAACAAACATGGAACAAATAACCGATTGGCTCAAGATTGGGAAAGGAGTATGACAAGGCTGTATATTGTCACCTCATTTGTTTAACTTATACGAAGAGTGTGTCATGTGAAATGCCGGGCTGGACATATCAAAAGCTGGAATGAAGGTTGATAGGAGAAATATCAACAATCTCAGACCTGCAGATGGTACCACTCTGATAGCAGAAAGTGAAGAATTAAGAAGCCTCTTGATAGGGTGAAAGAGGAAAGTGAAAAATCTGGCCTGAAACTTTACATAAAAACGAAACAAAAAAATCCTAAGGTCCTGGTCCGTTACTTCCTGGCAGACAGAGGGAGAAGAAATGGAAGCAGTGTCAGTTTTATACTTGGGCTCAAAGATCACTGCAGACAATGACTGCAGTCATGAAATTAAAAGGCACTTGCTCCTTGAAAGGAAAACTATGGCAAATCTGGACAGCAGGATGAAAAGAAGAGACATCACCTTTCTGACAAAGGTCTGTATGGGCAAAGCTATGGTTTTTCCAGTAGCAATGTGTGGCTGTGAGAGTTGGACTATAAGGAATGTTGAGCACTACAGAATTGATACATTCGAATTGTGGAGCTGGAGAAGACTTTTGAAATTTCCTTGGACAGCAAGGAGATTAAATCGATCAATAATACTTAAAGAAATTAACTCTGACTATTTGTTGGAAGGACAAATAGTGAAAATGAAGCTTAAATACTTTGGCCACATAATAAAAAGGCAGGACTCATTGGAAAAGACTGGGATGCTGGGAAAGACTGAAGGCAAACGGAGAAGGGAATGGCGAAGGATGAGATTGATAGATAGTGTCATGGAAGCAACAAACATGAGCTTGGACAGACTTCAGGAAATAGTCAAGGACAGAAGGGCCTAGTGTGGACCTAGTCTATGGGGTCACAGAGAGTCAGACATGACTTAGATTGAACAATAATTGCTTCTATCCTGATAACTCAGATGTTAAGGTGATTTGTGTTTCAGATGAGGATTGGATTAGATCACTTGTAAGAGGCTTTCCAACTCTGAAACTGTCATTCTATCTCCAGCCTTAATCTTTCATCTGAGCTCCAATGTCTACAAGCACATCTCTCTGTAGATTTTCCACCATCACCTCAAACTGAAGGCAGTCACAAATGAATTTGTTACCTTCCTTTTAAAATCAGAAACCATTGTTTCTTTGCCCTATTTGCTTCAATGTATAATCATTTTTCCAGTTGTTGAGATAAGAAACTTCTCTTTTATTTCCTACAGACATTTAGTCAGTAGGTCATGTCAATTTTTGCTTCAAAATATTCCTCATGAGCTTTCTGTCCTCTCCATTCCTATGACCACCACTCAAGCACATGTTATCATCACCTCATGCATAGGTTACTACAACACCCTTCAAAATAGTGTCCCTGACAACAGTGTTGGATTTATAACCCAGGGCTTGTTCGATCTGGGCTTTTCTATTTCTTCTTTGGAAGCTAATCAGAGGCTAGAAGAACAACAATTTTGGATTTCAGAAATAAAGATCTCAAAAGTTCTTGACAGGTTAGAATAGGTTGCTTAATAGAGTAATAAGAAAAGTTTTAGTGGTGTAATAATGTATAATTCTACATTGGTGTTCTAAAATCAGTCATATTCAAAGATGAGAATGGAGGAGGTGTGAGTATTCATTTGAAAAAGGTTTGAAGGGCTTAGGGGGTTATAAACTCAACACAAGATGTTAGTTATGAGCCAAGCCCTCATAGACACTGGGATACTAGGGCTGTCCTAATGCCTAGCTATACCTTGCAGTGGAAAGGGGGCTGAGGCTGATAGGTACATCTTTTTTCTTCTTCCTGTATCCTGTCTCTTGACTTTCTAAGTTAGTGTCCTAGCCATGATATCTAGGATGGCTTAGATATATAAGCACAGGGTAGCTAGGTGATGCAGTACATAGATCACCGGGCTTGGAATCAGGAACACTCATCTTCATGAGTCAAATCTGGCCTCAGACACTTGTTAGCTGTGTGACCCTGGGCAAATCACTTAACCCTATCTGCCTCAGTTTCTACATCCCTAAAATGAGCTAGAGAAGGAATGGCAAACCACTCCGGAATCTTTGCCAAGAAAACCTCAAAATAGGGTTACAAAGAGTTGGACATAACTGAAATGACTCAACAACAACAGATATATAGGCCTCAGATATTTTTTAAGCACCAGCTGAGAACCTTCTTACTCTGGCTACCACCCTACGGTCACTGACCAGTCCCATCCAAAAGAAACTCCTCAAAGTTTAGTCACAGGGCTATACGCCCAATTAGCTCTACCCTAGGGGAAGAAGCAGCGTGGGAGCAGAAAGTGATTTTAGCGATTAGAATACTTTATAGGCCTGAGACTTTATGAATTTCCAAAGTGCAGAGTTTTATGCAGGTTCTATGAGGGCACTAGAATCAAAGGGAGCAGGAGGTAGGGGCTACCAACAGTTGAGACCCAAAATGATGCTCTGTAGGCCTGGGCACCACAGGTGTTTATACAAAGGTTGGCAGCCTTACTGATTCCCAAGTTCAGTGAGCTGCTTTAGGCATCAGGCAACCAAAATTTCAGCCCAAACTCCCACCAATACATCTCTATACCAGACTATATAAAGACATTTGAATCTGAAAAGTAAATAGTGTTTAATAAGAGCAGAATAGGAAGAAAAATAACACGATATTGAATTAGGTGATAAGCGTTCTCAGCACCCTCACACGAATGGCTACCACCATCCAGGTTTCCAAAGGAGTGATACTTTTATTCCTTTCCTCTATCTACTTCCCCCACCATAACAAGAGGATCCAATTAATTCCAACTAACAGAATGGGCAGTGAAGACTAGGACTTAGTCATTCTTGAGTTTCTTTCTCTCTGGTCTCAGTGGAGTAAACTGGAAAATGTAGCCACCTTGAGGCTCAGCGACAATTGCTGAAGCCTTTCTCTTCTGCTCTATTCAGGGACTATCTTCTTCCAAGCCCCACTTGCCTGTTTTTCCAACTTATATATATTCCCTAGCTTCTTCAAGTTGGTGGCCACTTGCTATTCCTTCAGTTACAGCTACACTTCCTGCTTACAAGTCCATGCTGCCTTCTCGTTCTACATTTAACTGCTACCATCTTTCCAGTTTTCTGCCAGCCTGATGCAGAAGCAACCCCAGAATGTAACATCCCAGATTTTTCTTAAATGAATGGTGGCAACATGGGCAAACTGAAGCTATACTGAGAGCAACAGTGATCTCCACCCAAATTACAATTCAACAATTCACCTACTGAGAAATTTTCCCTAGGAGGCCTGCCCCCTTTCATATTCCCAGAGGCCAAGCACAGCTGTATTGTCACAGCTGACTTAAAATCACAATTAGTTTTTTTCCTAGTATTTTTCATCTATACTAGGTGTGACTAAAAGGCAATATAACTGCTTTTTAAACAAGCATATCAGAAATCATGTGTCCAAAAGAATATTGTCCTCTTTGAAGTAGTCACTCTGGGAGTTTATTCACTTATTCAAACAGTGTTGCCATTGTTCAAAACATTTTGGGACTTCCTCTTTTGGAATTGCTTTCATGGCTGAATCATAGTCTTCTGAATTTCCTAGGTGATTGTGAATCTTAATCCTTTGGGGGTGGCTTTGTTTTTTATAAACAGTCAAAGTCATTCAGAGCTAAATCTGGTGAATAATGTAGGTGATCAAAATTAGGTGTGACTTCCAAGTAAGAAGACTAATTTTCTTGAGTAGGTATTGACTCTAAAGGCTAGAGCAAAGAGGGAGTTTAAAATAAATTAGCAATGTTGACTCTGTTGGCATAAACACACAGCCTCCCAAGGTGACTAATTTGAAGGGGGAAAAAATTATTTGGTTATATACTCATTCAACAGATATTGATCAACATATATTTATTTAGCACTTAGCTACATGAAGCATCCCAAACTGAGAAAAGTCCTAGCACATGCTCAAAGCTTTTCTTTTTTCTCTTTTTTTTTCCAGAAGCAGGAAATTGCAAATTTATTTAACACATTACTTTGTTGTTGTTCAATTGTTTTTCAGTTATGTCCAACTCCCTGTGACCCCATTTGGGGTTTTCTTGGCAGAGACACTGAAGTGGTTTGCCATTTGCTTCTCTAGCTCATTTTACAGAAGAGGAAACTGAAGCAAACATGGTTAAGTTACTTGTCCAGGATCACACAGCTAGTTAAGTGTCAGAGGCCAGATTTGAATTTAGGAAGATGGGTCTTCCTGCCTCCAGGCCTGGCACTCTGATTGCATATTGGTACAGATACTTAGTAATACAATTGCTTCACAAATCTGAATTATAAGTTAAAAAAAAAAACAAACCCATCAACACAGCACTCATTACATCTCTTTTGCTCCTCACAACAACCCTGTAAGGTAGGCACCCCAGATATTATTATGTCCATTTTATAGAAGATGAAACTGAGCCTCAGGGAGGTTAAGAGTCTTGCCCATAGTTACATACATAGTGAGTTTTGTAAGTAGGATTTGAATCCAGGTCTAACGTTCTTTTCATGAAACTATTCTCCCTCATGTAAACTATAGGCCATGTAAACTAAATTCAGTGCTGTCTTTCCATCTCTCTTCTTCCTATCCTGGTTTTAATTTTGACCTTTACTCTTTTTTTTTACATAAATTTATTTATTTTTAGATTTCAACATTTACTTCCACAAGATTTTGAGTTCTAAATTTTCACCCCATCTGACCCCTCCCCCCACCCCAAGATGGCATGCATTCTAACCCTTCCCCTAGTCTGCCTTCCCTTCTATCTCTGCCCCCCTTCTCTTATCCCCTTCCCTTTCTATTTTCCTGTAGGGCAGGATAGATTTCTGTACCCCATTTCCTGTATTTCTTATTTCCCAGTTGCATGTGAAAACTTTTTTTTTAAACGTGTTTTTAAAACTTTGGGTTCCAAATTTTCTCCCTTCCTCCCTCCCCACCCACCTTCGTTGAAAAGGCAAGCAACTACATGTGCAGTTACGCAAAACACTTCCATAGTAGACATACTGTGAAAAACTAACTCTATTTCCCTTAATCCTATCCTGCCCCCCCATTTATTCTATTCTTTCTTTTGACCCTGTTCCTCCTCAAGAGGTATTTATTTCTGACTACCCCCTTTCCCAATCTTCTCTCCTCTCTCTCATCCCCCGACTCTCTTGTCCCCTTCCCCTCCTATTTTCCTGTAGGGTAAGACAGATTTCCATACCCAATTGGGTGTAATTCCCTCCTTAAGTCAAATCCTATGAGAATAAGATTCACTCATTCCCTGTCACCTTCCCCTGTGTCCCCTCCACTGTAAGAGCCTTTTCTTCTGTTTTTTTTTTGTGAAATGATTTACCCCATTCTACCTCTCCCTTTCTCCTTCTCCTAGTATAATCCTCTTTCACCCCTTAATTTTATTCTCCAGATCAACTCACCCTGTGCCCTCTATCTATCTATCTATCTATCTATCTATCTATCTATCTATCTATCTATCTATCTATCTATCTATCTGTCTCTCTATCTATCTATCTATCTACATATTTTTTCCCTCCAACTACCCTAATACTGACAAAGATCTCATGAGTTACAAATATCATCTTTCTCTGCAGGAATGTAAACAGTTCAACCTTAATAAGTCTCTTATGATTTCTTTTTCCTGTTTACCTCTTCATATTCCACTTGAGTATTGTATTTGAAAGTCAAATTTTCTATTCAGCTCTGGTCTTTTCATCAGGAATGCTTGAAAGTTCTCTATTTCACTGAATGACCATTTTTTCCCCTGAAGGATTGTACTCAGTTTTGCTGGGTAGGTGATTCTTGGTTGTAGTCCTATCTCCTTTGCCCTCTGGAATATTATATTCCATGCCCTATGACCCTTAATGTAGAAGCTGCTAAATCTTGTGTTATCCTGATTGTGTTTCCACAATACTTGAATTGTTTCTTTCTGGCTGCTTGTAATATTTTCTCCTTGACCTGGGAACTCTGGACTTTGGTTACAATATTCCTAGGAGTTTTCCTTTGGGTATGTTTTTCAGGAGGAGATAGGTAGATTCTTTCAATTTCTATTTTGCTCTCTGGTTCTAAAATATCAGGGCAGTTTTCCTTCTTCATTTCTTGAAAGATGATGTCTAGGCTCTTTTTTTGATCATGGCTTTCAGATAGTCCAATAATTTTTAAATTCTCTCTCCTGGATCTATTTTCCAGGTCAGTTGTTTTTCCAATGAGATATTTCACATTGTTTTCTAATTTTTCATTCTTTTGGATTTGTTTTACAGTGTCTTGATTTCTCATAAAGTCACTAGCTTCCAATTGCTCTATTCTAATTTTTAAGGAAGTATTTTCTTCAGTAAACTTTTGGACTTCCTTTTCCATTTGGCCAATTTTGCTTTTTAGGGCATTCTTCTCCTCATTGGCTTTTTGGTCCTCTTTTGCCATTTGGGGTAGGCTTTTTTTCAAGGTGTTATTTTCTTCAGTATTTTTTTGGGTCTCCTTTAGCAAGCTATTGACTTGTTTTTCATGATTTTTTTGCATCATTCTCAGTTTTTCCTCTACTTCTCTTACTTGCTTCTCAATGTCCCTTTTGAGCTCTTCCAAGGCCTGGGACTGATTCATATTTTTCTTGGAGGCTTTGGATGTAGGAGCTTTGACTTTGTTTTCTTCTTCTGGTTGTATGTTTTGATCTTCTTTGTCACCAAAGTAAGATAATATAGTCTGATTCTTTTTTTGCTGCTTATTCATGATCCTGGCCAATTACTTGAGTTTTAAACTCTTTGTTAAGGTAAGAGTCTGCTTCCAATGTGGAGAATGTACTGTCCCACGCTTTGGGGGTTTATACAGCCGTTTTCAGAGATACTTCTAGGGACCTGTAAATTTTCAGTTCTTCCAAAGTGGTATGATAAGGGGTGAGGTGTTTCCTCTCCACCGCCACAACAAGCTCCACCATGCCAGCACTCCTCCTCACCCCAGGACCGCCCCTCAGAACTGTGACCCAGATCCAAGCACAAGCAAAGCAAGAGATTCCTGCCTTAGCACTGGCAAAGAGAACCCTGCAATCCCCCTATGATCAGCCACTCAAGTCCCCCTCAGTCTGTGGGCTGGAAGCTCAGGAGGCAGCCACTGCCCTGGGGGCGGCTGAGACCTAGCTTCTACCTCTTACGGCAGTCACAGACTTTTCCCCCTGACCTTCTAAGTTGTCTTTGGCTTTAATGGGTTGAGAAGTCTGGAAACCACCACAGCTGCCTGTGATTCAGTCCTCTAAGGCCTGGTCCAGGGTCACTGCTGCCTGCTCGCCCATGCTGTACTGTGCTCCTCTACCCACCTGGCACGATATACTTTTCCAATCAACCATCCAGGTTGTCTTGGGCTGGAAATTTGTTTCACTCTGTGTTTTTGTGGGTTCTGCTGCTTTAGAATTTGTTTAGAGCCATTTTTTTATAAGTATTTGGAGGGGTTTGAAGGAGAGTTCAAGCAAGTCACTGCTTTCCCTCCACCATCTTGGCTCCACCCTCAAAGCTTTTCTAGCTTATTAAATAACCACTAGCAGTTGTGCTATGCTTAGCAGTCTTAGAGAAACAAGAATCAAATCTATACCATTACAATACATCAGAGTAGGACTTTAGTGAAAGAATACCATTTTTATTCCTCCTCCCCCTCCTCCTCTTTTTTCTCCTCCTCCTTCTCTTCTTTGTCCTCCTCTTCTCCTTTTCCTCCTTTCCCTTCTCTTCCTCATTCTCCTTCTCCTCAGCCTTCACCTCCTCTTCCTCCTTTACCTCTTCCCCCTTCTTCTCTTTCCCTTCCCCCTCCCCTTCTTCCTTCTCCTCTTCTTGTCCTTCTCCTTCTCTAAGTTTTTCTATCTTGTCTAGGCTGGAAGTGCAGCAGCCATTCACATTGCCGATCCTATTTCTGATCACCACAATCACCACAGGAACTTTAATCTGTCACATTCTGACTTTGAACCTCACTTTCCTCAGTGTGTTGATACCCTACTCTTGGGGCTCATCATGTTGATGCCAGAGGTTTTTTGGACCCTTGATTGGCTTAGCCTACTGAAGTTCAGAACTCTCCAGCTCAAGTTATTCACTAGCTTCAGTCTCCCTAGAGCAGAAATTATAGGCATGTGCTACCATATCCATTCATTTATTTATTTTCAAAAGATAAAGAAAAAAGTGAAAGCTTGTTCATTTTTGAAAAAAAAACTTAATTCTTTATATAGATAGAAAATCAAAACAATAAAATGTAAAAAGTGATTATATTAACATATAATCACTGAAATAAAAAAAATGCAGTCTTAAGCATCTAGTATATGCAAGGCATTATGCTACAGCAATCAAATTCAATGTACATTTGTTAAGTGCCAACTATGTGCCAGGCACTTATATAGTGTTAAGCACTGGGGATACTATTAATAATAAGAAAGTGAGTCCCTATTTTCAAGGAGCTTACAGTCCAATGGACAGAAACAACACACAAAAGGAGAAAGGAAGGTGGAGAGAGGAGGACCCTATTCATCTTGTTCTGTGGAGTTGAAACCAGGCAGAACAGCAGATATGTGGAGTAAGACAAAGAGTCCAGTTTCTGCCCCTATAAAGGAAGGCATTAGGAGGAGTTGGCCACTCTGCTCTCCAGCCCTCTAATCTGAGGAGAGAGGAGGATGAGGGACAGACTTGGTGATAGTCAAAGCTTGAGTTGTCAGCATGACAATGAAATTACACGTGATGAGCTTGACCTGGGAGGGGCCTCTTGTTCTGTGGGCAGGTTGATGATGAAGTGGATAGAGAACCAGACCTAAAATCAGGAAGACCTGGGTTCAAATCTGATCTCATACAGAACTGTGTGACCTTGGACAAGTTACTTAACCCTGTTTGCCTCAGTTTCCTAATCTGTAAAATGAGTTGGAGAAGGAAATGGCAAACCACTCCAGTATCATTGCCAAGAAAACCCTCAAATGAGGTCATGAAGAGTTGGACATGATTGAATAACAACAATGAATAGTAACAACAATGTGAAGTTGAAACCAGGCAGAGCAGTAGATGCAAAGTGGAGTGCCTGCCCTAAAGGAAATTACATTTTATAGTGGAAGGTATACCTATCTCTTCCTATAAGTATATAAGTACAATATACTATACAACATAGTATACTATACTATCTATAGCATATATAATACAATACTATATATAATATAGAATAATTATAATATAATACATATGCTATATAGTATATTATACTATGTAATATATAATATAATATATAATATATAACATACTATGTGATATATAATATAATATACTATATAATATATATATAACATGCATATAAGTATAATATATAATATAATGTATATAGGTATTCTATACTATATAATGTGTTATAAGTACAGCATGTCTTCCTACAAGTATATACAACATACATAAGCAATAAATACAACTAATTGGAAGGGAAAAATCACTACCAGCTAGAGGGGTAGGGAAAGTCTTCATGTAGGAGGTGGAGCTACAGTTGAGTTTTGAAAGAAACTAAGGATTTTCAGAGGTGGAGGAAAAGAGTACATTCCAGGAATGAAGGTGTTGTAGCCAGAATGATGAGTTAATGCTTGAGAAGAGGCAAAATCATCATATTTCAAAGTGGCCTGTATGCTTTCTTCCTAAGTGGCTGTTAAAATTCTTTAACATAAAAACATTTGAAAAAGTAGAATGCTGTCATTTCTCCTATTTATATTCAGACAAGGAGGGTAAATACTGGCAATGCTTGAGAAATAGCATTTAAATATATCTAGATGTGCATAGGGACGGCTAGGCGGTACAGTAGAGTACTGGACCTGGAGTCAGGAAAACTGAGTTCATATCTGGCTTCAGACCCTTAATAGCTGTGTGACCTTGGGCAAGTCACTTAACCATGTTTGCCTCAATTTTCTCATCTGTAAAATGAGCTGGAAAAGGAAGTGACAAATCACTCCAGTCTTTTTGCCAAGAAAACCCCAAATGGGGTCACAAACAGTTGGACTTGACTGAAATGACTGAGCAACAACAACAAAAAAATGTACATATCAGTTTAAGGAAAATGCATGTTATTATTTCTTTTCCATTTTCTTCTGGCTATCTTTTTGATTCCCCTTCCAATTACAATAAACACAGAGAACTATATTTATTGCAGAAATCATTACTTAATCAGCTTCTAATTAATGACCTCGTTTACTGAGGCTGAGAGTGATTATTCAGTTTATTGCAACCAACAGATTCTTGATCTTTTTAAACTCATGCAGTATTAAAGTTGGTTGAGAATGCCTCACCTGGTGGACCACAGGGGGAATGCTCCTTTTGGAAGGAGTTTTTTCTCCTTACCCTAGTATCCTGAGTACTATTTTGTGAATATTAACATTACCCTTAGGTTCATATATTAATTCCTCTGTTTCAAATATAAATATCTTTACAACCTATCTCTCCTAGTTTTCCAGTCTTTTTACATTTTACTTGTTTCCATACTTTGTGATCCAGCTACATTAGCCAACATTATGTTCCTCTCACTCTATTCTCCATGTGCTGTCTCCTATCTCTTAGAATCAGTGCAACCTGCCTGATTCAGTCCCACAGAAGCTGCTTATTGGCAATGACCTGCCAGCAAAGAAGCAACCATGCCCCACTAAGCCCCATCCTAGCAGCCAAGAGACTTGCTTGACCCAGTCCAGTAGCAAATCAACCTTTCCAAAAGAAACATCCTGCCTTGTAAAGAGCAAGTCTTTCTAAGTAGTGGAGTGACTGATGAATCACTCCGTTATTGATTCTCTCACCTACAGTAAACTTTGCAAGGAATCTCTAGAAAAAGAACAGATATCTAGACAGAGGTCTTCTAAGAGTTATGAGGTGTCCTGTCCGCACATATCCCCCACCTGTGTGCTTTTTCTATCATTGTACTTCTTTTCCCTTTTTTTCTCCCCCCCCACCCTAGAGATTGCTACCATCAGGCACAAATATGGAATATGTATGTTGTGTGTTATGTGTGTGTGTACAAAGTTGTCCTATACACACTTCTTTTTATCACTTCTTTCTCAGGATGCAGATAGAATCTTCCTTCATATGTACTTTGTAGTTAATTTGGGTATTTATAGTCAAAATGGCTTATTCATTCAAAGTTGTTCTTAAAACAATGTTGATGTTACTGTACACAGTGTTCTCGTCGTTCTGCTCATTTCTCTCTTAATTGTTTCGTGCAAGTCTATCCATGTTTTTCTAAGATAATTGAACTCATCATTTCTTACAGTGCAGTAGTATTTTATCACAATCATATACCACAACCTATTCAGCCATTCCCCAATTGATGGGCATCCCCTCAATTTTCAGTTCTTTGCCACTACAAAGAGAGCTGCTATAAATATTTTAGGTCATACAGGTTCTTTTCCTTTTTTCCCTGATTGCCTTGGGAAACAGATTTAATAGTGATGTTGCTGGGTCAAAGGGTATACAGTTTAATAACTCTTTGGGCATAATTCCAGATTGCTCTCCAAAATGGGTGGATCAGTTCATAATTCCACCAATAATAAATTGGTCTAAACTACATTTTTATTTTTTTCAATTTGCAAAAAAACTACCTCTTCCTTCCATACCAACACTCTTCTCCAAAATGGAAGTTGAAAGTAAAACAAAACCCCTGTTGAAAACATATACAGTTAAGCAAAACAAATTTCCGTGATGAACATGTCCAAAAAAAAAATGTCTCATTCTGTACTCTTGGGTGTTTCAACTCTCTATCAGTGGTAGGTAGGATGTTTCATCATTGGTCCTCTGGAATAATGGGTGGTCAATACATTGGTCAGAGTTCCTAATTCTTTTTAAACATTATTTTTTAATTTTCAATTACAATTTTTCTGTCTTCTTCTAACCCTTCCCCCAACCATCAAGAAGGCAAGCAATATAATACCCATTATACATGTGAAGTCATGTAATACATAATTCCATGTTAGCCATGTTGTAAAAATGAAAAAAGCAAGAAAAATAAAGAAAGTGAGAAAAAATATGCTTCAGTCTGTGCTCAGAGTTTATCAGTTCTCTCTCTAGAGCAGGATAGCATTTTCATTATGGGTTCTTTGGAATTCTTGTGAATCATTACATTGAGAAAAGTAAATAAGTCTTTCACAGTTGATCATCCTTACAAAATAGCTCTTATTATGTTCTTCTGGTTTTGCTCACTTTGCTTTGCATCAGTTCATATAAATTTTCCCAGGTTTTTCTGAAACCATCCCCTTTGTCATTTCTTACAGCATGATAGTAATCTGTCATGATCATATACTACAGCTTGTTCAGCCATTTCCCAAGTGATGGGCAGCCCTTTACAGTATTATAGCCCTTTGGGCATAGTTCCAAATTGTTCTCCAGAATTGTTGGACCAGTTCACAACTCTACCAGCAGTGCATTAACGTACCTATTTTTTCACATCTCCTCTAGCATTTGTTACTTTCCTTTTCTGTCATTTTAGACAATCTGATAGATGTGAGGTAGCAGAGAGTTCCCAATTCTTTCAAAGTTATTTTTCTTTTCTGTTTTTGGTGAAGCAATTGGGGTTAAGTGACTTGCCCAGAGTCTCACAGTTAGTGTTATGTGTCTGAGGTCGGATTTGAACTCAGGTCCCCCTGACTTCACGACTGGTGCTCTATCCACTGCGCCACATAGGTGCCCCCAAAGTTATTTTTCTTTACCATATTTTTATTGTAGCAACTGTTCTTCTGATTCTGTTCCCTTCTCTCTTTCTAAGTTTATTTAAGTTTTCTCAGGTTTTTCCGAAACTATCCTCTTCCTCATTTCTTATAGTATAATAGTATTACGTGATGTTTATATACTATAACTTGTCCAATCATTCCCAAAGTAAGCACTTTCTCATATTCTCGTTATTTGCTAGCTCAAAAAGAATTGTAAAATTTTTGTACGTTCTTTTTTTGTTGTTGTTGTTCAGTCGTGTCTGACTCTTCATGTCCCTCTTTGGGGTTTTCTTGACAAAGATACTGCAGTGGTTTGCCATGTCCTTCTCCAGCTCATTTTACAGATAAGGAAACTGAGGCAAAGAAGGTTAAGTGACTTGCCCAGGGTCACACAGCTAGTAAGTGTCTGAGGCCAGATTTGAATTGAGGTTTCCCTGACTCTAGGCCCAGCACTTTATCCACTGAGCCATGTAGCTACAGTCTTAGTTTGTTTTACTTAGGACTAACCCTTCCCTTAATCTACTTCTCCACTAATTCTTCCATCTTCTCTCTCCTCTTTCCTCCTTTTCCCCCACTGAGTGAAATGTATTTTTTTTTACTCGACTGTATGCATATGTGTATATTCTTCTTTCCTTTGATTCATTTGGATGAAAATGAGGTATCAGCTGCTACCCCCTGTACTCCATCTTCCTAGCTATCTACTTGTGCACCTTGATTATCTGAGATAATTTTCTCTAACTTTCCTTTTCTTTCCTCCCTGAGTGTATTCTTCTCCTGTCTTTTAGTTCTTCTCTTAAGATCATTAAGACACAGCAGAACCACTCCCAGTCCTTGTTTAATTAGACTCCCACTATAACAGAATGCTTTCCCCATGAAAAATGTAAACAGTTTATCCTTGTTTAATCCCTTATGATTGCTCACACATGTTTACCTTTTTATGTTTCTCCTGATTCCTGTGTTTGAACTTCAGAGTTTCTATGCAGCATTTATCTTTTCATCAGTAATTCCTTGAAGTCCTCTATTTCATTAAAAGTCATTTTTTTTCTTCATAGGATTATACTCAGTTTTTCCAGGTAAGTTATTCTTGACTGTAAGTATATTCTTTGCCTTCGGGAATATCATATTCCAAGTTCTCCACTATTTTTGGTGTTGTATGCTAAATTGTGGGGGCAGCAAGGTGGTGCAGTGGATAGAGCACTGGGCTTAAAATCATCTTCTTGAGTTCAAATCCAATCTCAGACACTTAATTAGCTGTGTGACCCTCTAGGCAAGTCATTTAAACCCTGTTTGCCTCAGTTTCTTATGTGTGAAATGACCTGGAGAAGGAAATGGCAAACCATTCCAGTATCTTTGCCAAGAAAACTCCAAATGGGGTCCTAAAGACTTGGGCATGACTGAAATGACTGAACAGCAACACCTAAATTGTGTGTAATCCTGATTGTGACTTAATGGTGGCTTGAATTCTTTCTTTCTGGCTGTTTGCACTGTTGTTGTTGTTTTAACCTGGAAACTTTGGATTTTGTCTATAATGTTCTTGGGAGTTTCATTTAGGGGTTTCTTTGAGAAGGTAACCAGTGAATTCTTTGCCCTTTGTTTTCTAGTTCTTAGAGATATGGGCAGTTTCCTTTTTAAATTTCTTGAAATATGATGTCTAGGCTCTTTTTTTTTCATGGTGATCAGATAGAAGATCTTAATTTTGTTCTCCTTAATATGTTTTCTAGGTCTATTGTTTTTGCTGTGAAATACCTTATAGTTTCTACTATTTTTTTCAATATTTTGATTTAATTTTTTTTTATTAATTGTTTTATGGGATCCTCGGCTTCTTTTTGGTCCATTCTAATTTTCAGAGAGTTTGTTACTTGGGCAATGTTTTGTACCTCTTGTGCCAAGGTTGTGCCAAATTCCCTTTGAATCATTCTGTGGCTCTTATTTATTTTTCAGTTTTTTTTCCTTTAGTGTTCTTATTTCATTGATTTAAAAAAAAAAACAACAACACATTTTAACTCTTTAAAAAAAGTTCTGCTCCATTTCTTCCAGGAATTTTAGTGGAATATGTGCCTAAGATTGTTTTTCTTTGAGGCTTAGCTTATAGGTGTTTTGGAGTTGTTCTTTTCTGGGAGGTTTGTGTTTTGAGTATCCCTGTCACCACGATAGGTTTTTTTTTTTTATGATGGGATTCATTTTTTGTTTGTTTGCTCATGCTTTCAGCTTCTTTCCTGACCTTGAACTTAATGCTAGGGTTTAGCTCTGTACATATCTGGAGGAAAAGTCTGGGCTGCTCCTGTCGCTGCTTTTTTGGGTGATATTGAGTACTGCATTATTCTAGGATCTCAGGAATAACTCAGCTGGGGACCTGCAAATTTTCAGTGCTCTCAAAGTAGCCTCATCTAGGGTAAAGGCTGATCACTGGTGACCAGTGAGAGTTCTGCAATTTCTTTACTGGGTTTGGGACTCAGCCACTATCAGTTGACTGAGACTTTGCCCGGGTCCAAATCATATAGCTGCTGCTTACTTCTGAAGTTGTTTCTCTCTCAGTATGCTGTCCATGGTCTGCTTATTTTACTTACCGGGGAGTGCCACCCCTGGAAGCAGGAGCCCTCCTTAGCTCATTCTGGATCTGTGACCTGAACTGGATAGTCGGTGACATAGCTGTCACTTGGCAAATGTTCCCATTGTGGTACCTTCATATGGGTTTGGGACCTCTGTATACCCCTCTGCACAGCCTCTTTCTGTGCTAGAAGGTCCCCCACTTGTATCTAGGGTTCTTACCAGACCCTGTCCCTAGCATCCAGAGACCTCTCTGTCTGGCTCCCTTTACTGACCTGGACTGGAAAATGACACTGTGACTTTTTCTTGGATTTCCCGATCAGGTTTCGATATGTTGTGTTTTCTAGATTTGTTTAGCAGAGTTTGTGGAGGAGTTCACATTGCTTAGCACAGTGCCTGACACATAGTAGGTGCTTAATAACTGTTTACTGACTGACCTCTACGATTGTACTTAAGTTCATGACCCCTGTTTCCCCAGATTCTGTATGTATTTGCGAGTCCCAGATTTTTTTTCGGGGGGGAGATGCTTCGTAACTCTAATTCTTGCTATGCCATTTGGGTACATGCCTATTCTAAAAGCTAACTGAGTCTACTGCCTGATTGTTAAGGGAAAACACACTGGTGGGGAGCTTGTGAGACATAATATTAGAAGCACAGCCGTCCATAAGGTTCCTCCTAGAACCTGATGTAGCAGCTGACCCCAAGCTTGTCAGTGTTAGTATGAGTTGAAGAAGTGAACCTAGTAGGGGTACTACACTTTCATTTTGAATATATTCTGTATGTACTTATAAATGTATCTGTTTTTTGCCTTCATTTGCATGAAATCTCCTGAGGGTAGACATTATATAAGTATTGTCTTCGTGTCACTGGAGTTTAGTACTGTGTCTGGCTATTTAGTAAATCTTTGTTGATTGATTGATTGACTGATTCTAGTAGATTAAATTGGGTCCTTCTTCTAATATGGTATCTATTACAACGTATTGGACATAGTAGGTTCTCAATAAATGCTGAATATTAAATGAATGGACATTAGAAAACAATACAAGATGGTGTAAAATATGCCAAACTGTATAACTGTGTCAAGATATGTGTTAAAATTGTATCTGACTCCCCACCACCCTCTACCTCCCACCCCTGCCCTTTCTAGTTAGTATAGTAAGTTTATAAGTAGCCAGTCTAAAGGGGATAATAGCAGAATGTAATGTAAAGAGGAACGTGAAAGTCACATACAGACTGTCCCAAAGATTTAAGGAGCATAATTTACAAATTACATTATATATTAACCAAAATTCACATCCTGATAATATGTACCAAGTCAGCAGAAATCATCTAGGGGCTCCTGTCAAGGCCTTTTGGTCCTGTGATATGTAAATCTCAGTCAAGTTCTAGACATCCATAATAAGACCAGCAGAACACCAAAAATGTATGATAATTTTGGGATAATGTAGACATGTGAACTTTAAAGTTTTACAAACTACTTTGAGGTGATTTGGGTATGTTAATGAACTAATCCCAAGGTGGCACAGAGAAGAAATCCTATAAAAATGAGACCTCAAACTCCTGCCCTCCACCTGAGTACTCTTCCATCTCCAACAGGTCAATGCTGCCCAGTGCTCCCAACTCTAATCCATGGTTACCTCACCCTTCCTATCCTCTTCCACACACTGCCTGTCTTCCTTCACCATCCCAACCCCATCTGCTGTCTGCCTCTGTACCTTTTTCACATCTTGTCTCTGTACTCTCTGGATCTTTTTGAAGTGTAGTCATAGCCCCACTTCTTGCTGCCATCATGGGCTTTCCCAGCAAGTATCCAAAGAATGGGATGTGCCTGCGACCATTTTATAATTTCATACATTAATTACTGATTCAAAGTACAATAGCAGTTCAGATAAGGAGAGATCAGTGTGGTCTGGAGTTCTCAAAGAAGGCTTCATGGGGGAGAGAGAAGTTGAACTAGACTTTTGAAGGATGCGGGAGGATTTGGATTGGTTGGTTGTTATCTTTTGTTCTCTAAGACGACCCAAATGACATCAGGTCAAGTTACAGTATGTCCAACTGTGGCTGATCAGACTCAAACAAGCTCAGAATGCTTTACCACAGGTTGGGCACAAATAGACCATGTGAACATTTGGGGGAGTTCTCTAAATTTGTACATCTGTTGCTTCTTTGGAGCTACTTCAATTCTGCTTTGCTCATAGAGTAGAGCACTTTCTTTGACGAGGGTGTGTCACGCTAGATGGTCCTGCGCCAGTGTCTCCCACATCTCACATTCAATTCCAAAGTTCTTCAGGGAGACCTTGAGAATGTCCTTGTATTGCTTCTTTTGACCACCATGTGAGTATTTGCTTTGTGTGAGTTCTCTGTAAAATAGTCTTTCAGGCAAGCGTACTTTTGGCATTCAAACAACATGGCTAGCCCATCAGGGTTGTGCTCCCGGGTGTAGTGTTTGATAGGCAAGAGTCAAAAGGGAGAACATTTCAGGTCAGAGGGCAAGGAAACAGCATGAACAAAAAGCACAGAGACACTTAAAGAAGAGATTGAAGAGACAACCTGGAGCAAAATGGCCATTTTTTTTCTCAATGGAGAATTACTTTAATCCTGAAAGCAATTCATTTAATCATGTGACCAAACTTCAGACTGTCTTGGTGTATCCTTATTTCTATCATCATTGTCCTTTCCCCTGTGAGGTCCTCTAGTTCAAGGAATACTTATCTCTGTTTTATGGATAATGTATACCCTTTTTAATAAGTATTTCTTCAGTTTTTTTAAAATTACACACTTTTGAACAAGTTAATATGAATGGGTATCCTATTTAGGACATTACTGTTTTTGATCCCGTAGACTGGTGCCCCTTCCCAAATATCTTCAGAATGTCAGTATAGCAACACCACCTTTCCATCTAACAGATCTGTTCACTGTAATTCACTGACATATTACAGCAAATAAAGATTGATCTGAACTCTCAGGGACAGATCCTCAGAAAGTATTATTTTACATACTACTTTCCTTCACTGTTTGTTAAATATTAATGCATTCCTGATGGGATATAAACAACTTGGGCTGTCTGGATGATTTTAGGTTGATTCAGTCAGTTCAGTCAAAACTTTAGTTATCAAGGGGCACTTGTGAAGTAGGATTTGTCTTTGACCTCCTCCCTCCCCTACTAGTCTTTCTTTTCCCCCCTACTCTGTACCTGCTTTCAATACTTGCCCTGGCAGCCCATTCGGATCACACTGGTTTCCCAAAGCTTTATAGTTTTATCACTCCATCATTGCTTGGGGAAAACCCTATGTACCAGACGTTTGCCTATTTCCTCAGCTCTCTTTCAAGATCCCTAGAAATCTCTTAAGAAATAAATGTAATAGTGGGATTTTGAGGTACCATAGGAGAACAGGGAAGGAATTATTTTGGTACCCATGAAATCATGCCACACAATCAGCTGACAGTTTTACCTTTAGGCAGGGTTGGCTCTGATTATTCATTCAGTGAACAACAATCAGACAAATTGATTAAATAATTAAAATAATTTTATTGTTGTATTTGAAATGATATAATTTCATAATGTAGGCACCAACCTAGAAGGAAAATTAAAAAAAGAAAAGATTGACAGTGCCTAACATAGTGCTTGTAAAATAAATACTAAGTGAATTACTTAATTTGTGTAGTAATTCTCCCTATACAGTTATATGAGAAACTGATGTGGTATTATTGTCAAATTCAGTGCCAGGGTGAGAAGTTGGAATAGATTTCTAAGTAGAATATTTCTCTTTTCTTCCAAAATTTGTTGATCTTATTTCTTTTTAACATATTTTTTGGTTTTCAAAACCCAGAATGACAATCAAAAGCCCACCATATAAATATTACAGTAAGAGATTATGTTGATTTACACAATTGGAGATAAAAATGATACAAGTTAATGTCTCCATTGATATTAACAGTAATATAATAATATCTTTTTTTTCTGGCACAGAATTATGGAATAACATACTCTAGAAAGACCTTCTCACTTGATGAAAACCACTTCAAACTTCAAAAAAAAAATTGGCTCATATTGAGAAGGTTTTGTTTTGTTTTAAGTCAAGCACAGTTTGAAGACAATTACTCTCTGTGGTTAAGCAAAAGATACAACTGGCTTTGGAAGGCAATGGCAATATTTCTGATTATCTACGACCATTGGATGCAGACCAATACATGTCCTTTCATCCAAAAGAAGTATTTGCAAAAATAATCACTGCCCTTCATCCCTTTTATGTTTTCTTTCTGGTCCCTTTCACTATAATTGCCCTGACATCCTTTGCCCTTTTGCCTTCCTGAGTATCTGCATTTTAGTTCCTAATTTTTTTTGCCATTTGGACATTTTGGTATCTAGTCACATGGGGAATCTTCAGAAGATTTTGCAGTTAGAATTGCTTCCAGATGAGATTTTCTGTGTTACATGAAACCTTTAATTTCCACAATGGTCAAGTTGGGAAATTTCTGGTTTTGGGGTGATGTCCACCTGTGACTCTTTGAAGGCTAAAAGAAGAAGGTTAAAATAATCTCTAGAAGCACAATTCCTCTAGCTTGTACTCACTTCAATATCAGTTGTTAGTGTATTTTTCCCTCTCCTTTCTTAACATCAGTAGTGTTTGCTTTTCAAGTTAAAAAATATGTATTTTACATGTGAAATGCTATTGCCAAACCAGAGATCTTTTTTTTCTTAGCCTAGTAGAAGTTGAAATTTTCTCATTTTGTTCTCTAGCTTCAGGACTGAATTAGAAGGGGGAGGGTGACAGTACCACCGTATGCTTTCTCTGTCCTTGTCTTGAGGATTAGTAAAACAAAAACCAGTCAAGACAGTTTTTAACAGGATGATTCTTTAGTGCTGTGAAAATAACTTTGGTCTATCCCTACCTAAAAATCACTTTTGCCTACAGCTATACCAACCCATTGGATCATAGATACAGAGCTGAAAGGGATCTCAGAGGGCATCTAGTCCTACCTGCTCACCTACAGATGAGAAAACTGAAGCCTTGGCTCAGGTCTCTCAAGATCCCAATCCATTCAATCCATTCTCCATTCTGCCAACACAATGATTTTCCTAAAACACAATTTTGTCTATGTTGCGATTCCCCCCCCCCCCCCACAAAAAAAGACTAGTGGGTCCTTCTAGGATCAAATGTAAGCTTCTGTCTCTGGGATTTAAAGTTATTTGCAATATGTCCTTTTTCTACTTTTCCAGTATTCTTACTCCCAAGTCTCCTCCATGTACTACCAAAAGGGCTTACTTGTTCTTCTTTCCTATAACATTACATTTCCTATCTCTATACTGCTGCACTGTCAACCATGCCTCTGTCTTCTCACCTCTACCTCTTAGAATCCCTTTTCTTCAAAACTCAGCTCAAACATTACCTTCTACCTGAAGCCTTATTTGATCACCCTCCTCTTCTCCCCTGCTGTAAATATTTTCTTTCCCCAAAACTACCTAGAATTCATTATACATGTGTGTATGCACATACATATATTCTGTAGGTACTTTCATATGTATGGATGCATGTGGGGGGGCAGATTTGGTTTGCCCCACTAGCTAGTCAATGAAATCACAGAAAATATGGGATCGATTTCAGAGGAAACACGATATTAGTATGCTAACAAAGTACAAAGGCATAAATTAGAGGCTTTTAAAAAACTATCCATGGCAAGAGATCTCCACTGCTACCCTAGGAAAAAATTGACATTTCATCAGTTTGAAAATTTTTGAAATGCTATTGAGATACATCCAATAGGGAGCAAAAACACAGACACAAAGACAGAAAAGAGCAGCAATCCTTGCCAAAATTCACAGAAGGGTAGCTAGATGGCGCAGTGGATAGAGTGCTGGCCCTGGAGTCAGGAGGACCTGAGTTCAAATTTGAGAGCTTTAAAGAGCCATTCCCTTGCAGCAGAGAAGAGAGCTGACCTTTGGATTCAAGAGAGAACTAGCCTTAGCAGTCATATCAGGTGGTGGAGTGTAGCAGATTAAGTCCAGTTAAGTGATGTACTCAGTAGAGACAGTGCACTAATTGGGAGGCTGGGGGGGGGGGGCTACTAAGCAGTGTGACAACTCAAAAGGAAGAGAAAAGGACCTTGGGTCCTGCATTATCAGAGGTGTGAGTTGCCTTGGCTACATGCATTCCCTATGTGTGTGCTTCATTATTGTTATATTCTGTATTTGTTTCCACTCTTACAGCTGATTCTGTGTGCATTTGTGGGAACATGTTCCCCAAGTCAGGAGGGAGACTGGGAAAAGAGGAATGTTTTTTATCTGCAATCTTTAAAACTCTTAGTAAATGCCTTTGTTTTAAACTGATTTTATTTATTGAGGGTACTCTTAAAGGAAATTGTACCAGTAGGGATTCATGAGCCTACTATAGAAGTACAAACCTGTATCTTTTGAACCTGGAGGGTAGTTGGACATCTGGAGTGGTTGCCCAGAGAGGATATTATTGTTTGTCCTCTGTGCTTGAAGAGGATCAAAATGACATCATGATGTCAGTGTACAGTATGTCCAGCAGTGGCTGATCATACCAATGTGGAATCAAAAGGCCCTACCACTGGTATGGTACCATGTGACAATATGACCGTGACAGAGATGGCTCTACATTTGCAAATCTCACATTTCTTTTGAGCTACAACAATTCTGCTTTGCTCATAGAGCATAGTGCCTTCTTTGATGTGGGCTTGTCATGCTGGGTGATCCTATGCCAGTGTCTTCCATGTCTCACAATTAATACCAGAGTTTTTCAGAGAAACCTTAGGAGTGCCTTTGTATAGCTTTTTCTGACCACCGTCTGAGTGCCTGCCTTGTGTGAGTTCTCCATAAAATAGTCTTTTAGGCAAATGTATGTTTGGCATTTGTACAACATGGTCAACCCATTGAAATTGTTTTCTCTGCAGCAGAGTTTGAATGTTTGGCAGTTCAACTCAAGAAAAGACCTAAGTGTCTGGTATCTTATCTTGCCAGGTGATCTTCAGAGTTTTTCTAAGACAATTCAAATGGAAGCGGTTCAGTTTTCTGGCATGGTGCTGATAGACTGTTCAGTTTCACATGTATACAACAATGAGGTCAGCACAATGGCTCTGTAGACCTTCAGTTTGGTAGGCAGCCTAATGCCACTTCTCTCTCACACATTCTTTTGGAGCCTGACAAATGCTGAGCCAGCTCTGGTAATGTGTGTCAACCTCATCATCTTTGTGTACATCCTGGGAAAGTATACTGCCAAGGTAAGTGAACTTATCCATAGCATTCAAAATTTCTCCTTTTGCTGTAACTGATGGTTTCACATATTGATGATGTGCTGCTGTCTGATGAATAACCTCTGTTTTCTTGGTGTTGTTAGGTTAAAATTAGCACAGGTGGCAGAGAATCAACCCACACTTTTTTGCATCTTAGCTTCAGAGGCTGCATTGAGTGCGTAATCATCTGCAAGCAAAAAGTTTCACATTAATTTTCCCTCCACTTTAGTCTTGCCTTGTAGACTTTTCAAGTTAAATAATTAATCACCTTGATGCTGTTTTTGTCCTCATTGAAGGTGTCTAACAACATCACTAAAAACATCATGCTATTAGCATGGGAGCAAGCACACAGCCCTGCTTTACTCCATTGATGACTGAGAAAACATGAGAGTATTGTCCATTATCCAGAATCTGTGCAAGCATACCATCATGAATCTGGAATACAACACTGATGAACTTCTCCAGGCAACCAAATTTCACCATGATCTTCCACAGGCCCTAGCAACTGACAGTCTCAAAGGCCTTGATTGATGAACATTGTGTACAGACCTCTCTTCTGTTCCTGGCATTTCTCCTGGAGTTTCTTTAGATTCTAGACCATTTCTTCCTCTAAATGAGTTTTGTTATTATTTTGTGTAGCTCCATAAAATATCTCCTTTGGTAGTTTGATTGGTATAGCACAAAATCTATAAATTATTTTAGTTAGTATAATTATTTTTATTATATTTTTGTGTCCCAGTGATAAGCACTGCCCATCCTTCCAATAACAAATAATTTTTATGTCATTAAGGAGTGTTTTATAATTGTATCTTATTTAGGTATTGAGTATGCCTTAGATGTATTTTGTCATTATTTTTGTTTGTTTTGTTTTTGCTTTTTTGGTGAGTTAATCGGGGTTAAGTGACTTGCCCAAGGTCACACAGCTAGTGAGTATAATGTGTCTGAGGCCAGCTTTGAACTCAGGTCCTCCTACCTCCAAGGCTGGTGCTCTATCCACTGTGCCTCCTAGCTGCCCCTTGTCATTATTTTTAATAGGATTTTCCTTTCCATTATTCCCCCTCAGATTTTATTATTGATATAGAGAAATATCATTGCTTTTGTATCTTGATACTTTCTTGAAGCTAGTAATTGTCTCAGTTTCTTGGTGATTCCCTAGGGTTTTCTGAGAAGGCATATTTTTGTCAAGAAACATGGGTAGTTTTATCTCCTCTTGACTATGTTAGTGCCTTTAAGTTCTTTCTCTCATATTATTACTGTCACTATTATTTCTAGAACCATGTTCAATAACAATGGGGAATGGAAAATCTTTAATTTAGTCTTGTATTTACTAGGAGATTTTCTAGTATTTTCTTTAGTCACACTATTTATTTATTTATTTGGTTAGGCAATGGGGTTAAGTGACTTGCCCAGGGTCACAAGGCTAATAAGTGTGAAGTGTCTGAGGCTGGATTTGAACTCAGGTCCTCCTGACACCAGGGTTGGTGCTCTATCCACTGCACCACCAGGCTGCCCCAAGCTTTAAAGGAATCTTAGATCTGTCATTTTCAAGTTGACTGGTTTATGCCCCAGCACAATATTTGGGATGTTTCACCATTAGGGGGCAAATACAAACAAAGTTCAGAATTCAGGTTAAAAGAGCACAATAGTAGTTATAAAAATGAAGGTATCTCAGCAAACCCTTGGAAAAAATGGGTGCTTTTCTTATAAAGTCATACCATTACCTTCTGTAAAGCTTTGAGGGAACAGCCAAAATGCTTTTCACTTAATTATACTCACAAAAATTACCAAGCAACGTAGCCTTGAGTATGCAAAACCAGATCTCTGCTACCTTTTATTTGGACTCTGCTACCAGTTCTAGTTAATCTCTGATTTTTCAAAGGAAAACAAAAATTCATAATGTGTCTGAAATAAATAGAGAACATTTTAAGATAGCTCGTCTTTTCTTTCTTTCATTCTTTTTTTTTTTTGTGTGTGTGTGTGAGGCAATTGGGGTTAAGTGACTTGCCCCTACATGTCTCAGGCTAGATTTCAACTCAGGTTCCCCTGACTCCAGGGCCGGGTACTCTATCCACTGCACCACTTAGCTTTCCCAAGACAACTCTTCTTTCACAGAGAGTCTTCAGAAGAACACCTCTACCTTGTAACTATTAAGAGCCTGCATTTTATAATATATCATTTTTTACCTTTTGAATTTATTCTGCCTATTTAAAACTTGCATCCTCTGTAGGGAAGGCAACACTTTTCTTTTCCTTTTTCTTTTCTTTTCTTTCTTTTTTTTTTTTAGGCAATTGGGGTTAAGTGACTTCCCCGGAGTCTCACAGCTAGTAAGTATTATGTGTCTGAGGCTGGATTTGAACTCAGGTACTTCTGAATCCAGGGCCAGTACTCTATCCACTGCACCACCTAGCTGCCCCACAACACTTTAAGTAGTTTGTAAAATCTAGCTCACCTGTAAGTTATTATGAATTGGCATTTATCATTCTTTGGCATTAACTGTCCTTTTAATTTCTTGTTTGTACAACATGAAATTATAGAAACATTTTGAAAAGATTAACTCTGGGTTGAAATGTTGCCTTGCCTTATCCAACAGAAACAAATCTAACATTAAATCAAAAGTGGTGAGCCATGACCAAGTTTTGGATCCCATACACCATGGTACTAGTATATCTGTATCAGATCATGTTTTCCTTCTGATAAGGAGTTCTGAAAGAATGTGGCCTTTATCTGAGGCTTAAGGTCTCTTATAAACTAATATGTTCTCTTTCACACTGCACTGAGAAGTCAGAACATATTGTAGCCCTGAAAAAGAGAGGTCAGGAATTGCTGCCTAGAAAATATGGAACTTCAGTCAAATTCATGCTACCATTTACCTGAGTGCCCCCTCCTGGATTTAGATATGATGTTCTCCTTAAAGTCAGTTCGACTTAAAATCACATCCTGGACCAGAAGTTAGTGTGAACTCAGAAAGAAGTCCTTTCCTGCACCTATGCTGATACTTGAATCTCCAAAGCAGCAATCCTACCCCAAGCCACATCAGGTGGCTGGCTTCTCTATAGAGAGAAAAGAGAACATTGTATTTGGAATCAGAAGACCAAAGTCTCAATTCTGTCTCACGTTCTTGTATCTGAATATATCCCATCATTTCATCTAACCCTATGCCTCATTCTTCCTAAACATATTCTTTGCCTTCATTGAGACCTTCAATCTCTTTATCCCTCAGTACTTTCTCAGACCATTACCTCAGCTCTGACTTAATTTTCCTCCTCTGATTTTGACCAGATATTCAGCCAGTTTAACACTTTGCTGTCAAATCCCTTGCCTTCTTATCCTGTTGCTACTTATCCCTTGCCAGACTTCAGCCTTGGATTACTCCCATAATTCACCTATGCTCCCTTTTACATAATGCCCAATGGAGTAGAAGGAAGTCACACAACTGTGCTGAGTATGTTTGTTATACAATTTCAATTGTTCCCTGAGTACAGCAAGATAATCCTTTCATTTTTCCCTAATTGATTCCCTATCTTACATACTCACCAGGAAAGATTTTTCAAACATTATGTTTTTTCCTCAAGTCTCCAAACACCTTCCTCTTCTCCAGGCCCTACTTCCTCTGAGGCCTTGCCTCTTGCTTTACTGGAAGAAATTGAGGTCATTCTATGGGAATCTCTTCATTCGTCTTCATCTCAAAACCCCATAACATCATTCCCTACTCTTTCATCTTTTCTCCTCGTCTTTGGCAGTGAAGTGGTTCTCTTTGCCAAATCCAGTCCATCTACATGTGCTCTTGATCTCACACCCTCCCACCTTCTCCAGCACATTGAAACTCTTGCTCTCTGAAATCTTCAACCTCTCCCTATTTACTGGTTCCTTCCCAACTGCCATTAAATATTCCCAAGTCACTCCCATCATTAAAAAATTCTTACTAGCTCCTACATTCCTTCAAGTTATGATCCTACATCCTTCTTCCGTTTCTTAGCCAAACTTTTAGAAAGAAATTATCTACATTCACTGAATCAATTTCCTCTCTCATTCACTCCTCAACCCTTTAAAAGATCACTTTTAACCTCATTACTTGACTGAGATAACTCTAGTCAGTTACCAATGATCCTTTAATTGTCAAATCTGTTTGCATTTTTTCAGTCCTTATTCTTCTTGATTTATCTGCTGCATTTGACTATTCTTGACCCCTTTCTGGGTTTGCCCTGACAGTATTGTCTACTTGTTTCTCTTACCTGATGGAATGTTCTTTCTTGTTCTTCTTTGCTGGTTTATCATCCATTTCATGGCTCCTAATTGTGGTTATTCCCTAAGGTTTTGTCCCAGGTCGTTTTTTCATCACCCTTTACACTCTCTCTCTGCCATTAGGGACCTCATCAGATCCCCTGTTTTTAATTATCATCTCTGTACCACTGACTCATTGATCAACATATCCAGCCTCAGTCCCTCCCTTGAGCTTCAGTGCTGCATCATTTCCTATTTGACATTTCAAATTAGATATACTGGAGACAACTCGTACTCAACATATGAAAACATAATTTATAATTTTTCACCCCAAATCTACCTGTCTTCCTAAATTTCTTATTTCTATCTTTAGCATCTCCATTCTTTCAGTCTCTTAGGTTTATAACCTTGTTGTTATCTTCAACTCTTCACTTCCTTCACCAATTCTTGCCATTTCTACCCCGGCTAGATCTCTCATTTTTGATCTCTTCTTTCCACTCACACAACTACTACCTTAATTCAGAATTTTTTATCCTCTTAACAGTTTCTTCATTTGTCTCCTGGTTTCAAGTCTCTCCCCTCTTTAGTCCATTCTCCACACAGCCACCAAGGTCATTCCCCTACTCAGTCATCTCCAAAGTCTCCCTATCAGTCAGCTCAAACATAAACTCCTCTTTCTAGCTTTCACAACCTTGCCCCAAACAATCTTTCTTGTAATATTATTCTTCCTCCTGTGTGCTCTGGCCTTTGTGCTGTTCCTCATGCATTCAACTCTGTCTCCCTTCTCCATTCCTTTGCATTGGCTGCCACCATGCCTTGAATGTACTGCCTCTCTTCCTCCACATCTCAGCTCAGATATCACCTTCATTACATGAAATTTTTCTGCATTCTTCCAACTACTAGTGACTTCCCTCTCATACTTGTAGTTAGTATTTTTTATTTATGTATATTCATTCTTTTTATATTTATTCTGTATATATAATATAAATGTACTTATTGTATCCTCACTAGTAGGGATTGTTTCATTCATTATATCTGGTAACTCTAGCACTTAGTATAGCAGTTGGCACATGGTAGGCATTTAATAAATACTTTTTGGTTGCTATTTGATCCTAAAGAGAAGAGGGAGCCATTACTGAACATAGTCCTGGGCTTTAGGAAAATCACACATGTCTCTGCTTTTTGACCACTTAAAGTGATGTTAAGAAATATATGTGGGGGCATATGGTGAGAACTAGAAAAGATCATCATCTGGTCACATTACAAGGGTGAGCCATGTTAAACAACTGCCAAAACTGAGCATGAACAATAATAAATAAGGTACAGAGCACCAAATTTTAATTTTTTCCTAAAATAATTTGAATAATTGAAATGCATGTGGATATGAATTTGGAGAACTAGCGTAGGGGAGAGAGGGCTAGCCCAGGAATGTTTCTGAAAAATAATGGCTATGAAATTCTGGGCAAGTCACTTTATGATTTAGGGTCCCAAGCAACTCTTTAACATTGTAAGTTGGGTGCAATTGCTTATCTATATTTATAGACACTATTTCCTCTAAGCTGATGGAAATCACAAATAAGGACCAAAGATGAAGTTGAAGAACCACAATCACTTCCATTCTCTATTGACTGGCATGGACCTAGCCAATGACTTTGCATTAATTATGATAGTTTTATTTGTAGCTATGAATAGCAATTCTTGTATTCTGCCAATTTAGGCATACTGAAAACTTTGATTTCCACACTTAGTGATAATATTTTTAAGCTCTGGAGACAATATTTTTTTTCTTTACCCTTTTCCAAAGTTATTTCATTGATTTCTTCCTCTGGAACATACCAACTGGCAGTTGGCAATTAGATAAATTTGTCCTTTAGAGAATGGACAGAACTAGTTTATAGAATTATTAATGTTTTTCAAAAGCTATTACTGGTGAAAAGATATTAAAGAACTCCAATGTGTCTGATGGGGGAATTATTATTTAGTTGTAGGTACTGGTTGGGCTCTGTAAGTTTTTCTTTCTAATATCTGGCTGGTTCTCAAAAATTACATTTAAGAATTGTATTTTGTAAATTAAGAGCAGAAGCTATTATTAGCTGTATGTTTGTGGTTGAAACATGATATCATACTTGGCAAGAGCCTGGGAGAATGAAGTTCAGTTCTACAATCTCTGTGCCTTTTTATTGTAACTGAGTAGGGAGAATTTGTCAGCCTCTGATTTTATAATTATGCTTCTTAATATATTTAAAGTGCTCTCACTGCTGATTTCTCCCTAAATTTTCACAGAAGTCAGTGTACTAATAAGGAGATACAGCATAATTACAAGTTATTTTTTATAGTTATACAAATTAAGAAGTTCCTATTCTATAAGTTATCAGCCTATGATTACTTGTTTAATAATAGTTGCCACTCATATAGTACTTAAAGTTTTGTGAAGCACTTTACAAAACTTTATTATTTAATCCTCACAATAAGCTTGTGACAGTAGATATTTTTTATTTCCATTTTGTAGATAAGTAAACTGAATCTCACAAAGGTTAAGTAAATTTCTCAGAGTCATACATATAGTGTCTTGAGTTGGAATTCAAACACCAGTCTTCATGAGTTCCAAATCCAGCAACTGTATCTATTATGCCACCATAGAGGGCATTAGCAACCCCTCCACTTTGATGTGAAAAACCCTGTTACCCATTCCTGTGCTAGTCGTGCCATGAACTCTCCTCCTAACAGGAGCAGGCTGCCAGGGTCATACTTACCAGTCTTCGGAGCCCACCCGGATAAACATAGAGACGAGCCGATCGGGAGGTGCAAGCACTCGAACTTTATTCAGAGGCCATCACAGCAAGGCCAAGCAGGAAAGCAAGAGCAGGAGCAAGAGCAAGAGAGCGACCCCTACCGCCCCCTATATACCTTCGTAGCCCCTCCTCCTCAGCCCACCTACCAGTGAATGAATGTAGGATCAGATACCGGAAGGGGATGTCTGGGGTTAGCACTGCACCTAGGGAGAGGACGTGACAAAGGAAGCTAGGCCCGGATACGGGAAGGAGGCGTCTGGGCTTAGTGCTGCACCTAGGGAGAGGACTAGACAAAGGGAGCTCGTTCTCTGCTGTCCCACTCCCACGTGGGACATCAATTCTAACCTTGAATTGATCCCTCATGCTTTTCATATAGTTCTCTATCCATGGGTCAATTCCACTACCCATGTTCCCTGCTCCTACTCATGGGCTGCTGGAGGAAGTCACAGAATTGTGCAAACTGGATTCACTCACTCAAGAGTGTTTGTCAAATTGACTTTTATTTTTTAGCTTGCCCTAAAACATTAGGACTGAAATAAATCTCTGTTTTGTTAAAGCTCTGTGTAGTAATATGGGCTAGGGTTTTAAGGATTTGATTCTTAACTTTGTCTTCTTTTCCCTTGTCTCTTACCTGTTCTAGTAGGCAAAATCCTTATAGTCTGTGTCTCAGAAATGAAGGGATTTGCAATAATTAGCCAGCATTGTTTGCCAAGATTAGAGAAGGAGGAGCAATACCCCAGGGTAAGATATTTCATACCTTTAACTACTGGGAGCTAGAGTAGAGAAGGCAGACAAATGAAAGCTGCTTCACTTTTTCAAATTGTTGTTTTTAACACAACAATGAATATGCTCTGATATATGTATGTATATGTATGTTTGTAGAAAAAAATTAGAAAAATAATTCTTGCTTACTAGAAAAATAATGTTTATCTTCCCTTACATACAAATAGAAATGATATTTAGATTTTAGAAATTTTTAAAAAAGGATCATAGGAAGTAATAAGGAAGAATACTTCAAGACTAATTTTTAAAAAAAATTTCTAGAGCTGAATACACACTAACATGTAACAGTAGAGGATCTCATTTGATTCTTAGACAATGGTACCAATGCATTCAAAATCAGGATGGTGAGCATACAATTAAACATAGACATTGCATGTCTGTAGGTAGAGTCGATGTAATTTTCACCCGGGTTAGAATTTGAAATGCTGTCAAACATTTGTATAAGGTAGACATGCTTTTCTTTTGTGTATCACTCAGTGGAGTGTCATCAATGTCATGGAAGAATGGCCCTTTGGTCAGTGGAGGATTATTTAATCACCTATTATTTACTGGCATTCACTGTGTGCTCTCAGGACATAGGTCCATGTTAAACAGCATGCAAGGTTACCTGGCATTGTTTTAGGGTTTAGTAGAATGAATCAGAAAACCTGGCCTCATTTAAGTCATCTAAGGTAGAATGCAAAGATTCTATTGAATGTTCCTACTGAAATATTCTACTGAATTCTGTTTATTTTAACGCTGACTTTGGTTTTTGAGCTGGGTGTAAAAGAACTAAGGACCATTCATTGATTAGGTTGGATTTATATATACATTTATATGTACATGTAGCTCTACTTTCTCTCGCCTCCTCCCTTCTTCTCCATCCCCTCCTCCCCCACACTTATGGAAGAAATCAGGCAGTTCAGGATGGTGGGAAATATCAAGGGACCCTGACAAGAAATCTGGGCTTTGTTACTTCCCAGCCATGTGGAATGGAGTGAGGACTTTAGAATTGATTGTATGACATGGCAGACACTGGCATAGGAATGCCCAGCATGGTGTGCCCTCATCAGAGAACATGCTGTGCTCTACGAGCAAAGTAGAATTGAAGTAGCTCAAAAGAAATGTGAGATGAGCAAGTTTAGGGAATCCACCCCAAATGTTCACATGGACTATTTGTCATAGAGTATTCTGAACTCATATTGGTCTGACCAGACACTGTCAGACGCATTGTAACTTGACTGTAACATAGTGATGTCATTTTGGTCCTCTTCAAGAATGGACAACAACAATGGAATGGAATATTATAAGCATTTATTAAGCACCTACGATGTACTAAACACTTTACAAATATTATCTCATTTGATCCTCACAACAACCATGTGACTTTGGACAGTTCCAGTCACATAATGTCTCTGTTACCACATCTGTAAAATGGGGCTAACAATATTTGTATTATCAGCCTCAGAGGGTAGTTATTACTCATTTAACAGATCTAAATGATATTAGTACCAACTTTAAAAACAGTAACATTAATAACAAAGAACATTTTCATTCCATTTCCATTTAGAATTTATTAAAACCTTACTTTTCACAATGACCTTGTGAGATACATAAGGAATATATTATTGTCCCTATTATACAGATGAAAGAACTGAAAGTTAAAGAAGTTCAATTATTTACTCAATGCTACACAGCTAAGTTTTAGAACTGGGACTTGAGAGCAACTGAGTAGAGACCTCACCACTGCGAACATGCACCAAGGAAATAAAAGACAGAAAGGTCTAGTATATATCAAAATGTTCACAGTAGCACTTTTGTGTTGTCAACAAATTAGAAACAAAACGGGTGTCTATCAGTTGGGAAATGACTGAACAAACTGTGGTATATGGATGTAACAGAATATTTTTGCTCAGGAAATGTGAAATATTGAATATTAGAAGAATTCAGAGAGAGATGGGTGATTTGTATGAACTGATTCAGTGAACTAGTAGAAGAACCAGCAGAATCATAATTCAGACCTGGGTCAGGCTCTTTTATTCCTGCCATTTTCTGACCTGCAGTCTCTGTTATTATAACTTCCTATTGAACCTCCAGAAACCACATTCTGGAGGAACTTTGGAACAATGATGGTGACTAGGCTGTTCTAATTCTGAGATCTTATTGAATTTAGCTAACTCTAGACTTGACCATGCTTTTTCTTTTTTTCTCTTTTTTTTGACCATTTTCTGATCTGGTGTTGCGCTTGTAACCTCACACATTCCCCTTCTTACCTCTTGCTTTAAGAACTATAATCAAATCAATCTGGGAAGCGCATACTATCACCAATCATCCACTATTTCATAGGTTCCCAAAGTGGGTGATGCTACTCCCTGGGGGATGCTGGAAAAATCAGGGTTGGGGGGAAAGTAGTAGCCTTGGGTGCAAATGGGAGACATTGAATAAAAATAAGGGGGTAGTAGAAGCATAAGGAAAGAAGAGAAGACAAGAAAATTTGACAAACCATTGGTACATGTTTTATCTGTTGTGTAACAGTTAAAGTTGTAGTGATTACATTATTTTCCAAATAAACACACAAAATGCAAGTTATGATCCATCACTGGCCAAGTCCACTGATAGGTCTTAACAAGCAAGTGTTGGCAGGCGAGTGTGTTACGGCATGTCCTAGCTTGCACTGGCAGGAATATGTGCATGTAATGACTTGTTTACAATATGATACTATTAATTTGTTCTTTTGCTAGCTTTTTTACTTGCATGCCCAATTCATTGATCTCCTCTTTCTCTATTTTATTCATGTAAGAATTTAGAGATATAAAACTTCCTCTAAAAACTACTTTCACTGCATCCCCTAAGTTTTGGTATGTTGTCTCATTATTGTCATTCTCTTGTATGAAGTTATTGATTGTTTTTATGATTTGTTGTTTGATCTACTCATTCTTTAGGATTAGATTATTTAGTTTCCAATTAACTTTTAGTCTATCTTTCCATGGCCCTTTATTACATGTAATTTTTATTTTTCAAAATCAATTTATTTTCAACAATCACTTCCATAAGTTTTTGAGTTTTAAATTTTCTCCCCCCCATCTCCCTCCCCAAGTCAGCATGCAATATGATATAGGCTCTACATATACATTTCTATGAAACTTATTTTCACATTAGTCATGTTGTAAAGAAGAATTAGAACCAATAGGATGAACTACAAGAAAGAAGAAACAAAACAAAACAGAAGGAAAAAAAAAGAGCAAATAGTGTACTTCAATCTCCATTCTGACTCCATAGTTCTTTCTCTGGATATGGATAGCATTTTCCATCATGAGACTTTTAGAGATGTCTTAGATCCTTGCATCTCTGAGAAAAGCTAAGTCTATCAAAGTTACTCACCACACAATGTGGCTGTTACTGTGTACAGCATTCTTCTGGTTCTGCTCACTTCACTCAGGATTAGTCCATGCACGTCTTTCCAAGTTTTTCTGAAGTCTGTCTGCTTGTCATTTCTTATAGCACGATAGTATTCCATTGCATTCATATACCACAACTTGTTTAGCCATTCCCCAATTGATGGACATCCCCTCAATTTCCAATTCTTTGCTACCACAGAAAGAGCTGCTATAAATATTTTTGTACATTTGGGTCCTTTTTTCATTTTTATGATCTCTTTGGGATGCAATCCTAGAAGTGTTATTGCTGAGTCAAAGGGTATGCACATTTTTATAGCCCTTTGGGTATAGTTCCAAATTGCTCTCCAAAATGGTTGGATCAGTTCACAACTCCACCAACAATGCATTAATGTTCCAATTTTCCCACATTTTCTCCAACATTTATCATTTTCTTGTTTTGTCATGTTAACCAATCTGATAGATGTGATGTGGTACCTCAGAGTTGTTTTGATTTGCATTTCTCTAATCAATAGTCATTTAGAGCATTTTTTCATACGACTATAGATAGCTTTAATTTCTTCATCTGAAAACTTCATATCCTTTAACCTTTGAATTGGGGAATGACTTGTATTCTTATGAATTTGACTCAGTTATCTATACATGTAATTTTTGTTGCATCATGATCTGAAAAGGATGCATTTAATATTTCTTCCTTTCTGCATCAGATTATAAGGTTTTTATGTCCTAGTACATTTCAATTTTTGTGTAGGTGCCATGTACTACTAAAAAAAAAAGGTATTTTCCTTTCTATCCCCATTCAGTTTTCTCCAGATGTCTACCATATCTAACTTTTCTAAAATTCTATTCACCTTCTTAACTTCTTTATTGCTTATTTTGTGGTTAGATTTATCTAATTCAGAGAGGGGAAAGTTAAGGTCCTCCACTAATATAGTTTTGCTGTTTATTTCTTCCTAAAACTCCCTGACCTTCTCCTCTAGGAATTTGGATGCTATATCACTTGGTGCATATATGTTTAGTAATAATATTACTTCATTACCTATGGTGCCTTTTAGCAGGATGTAGTTTCCTTCCTTATCTATTTTATTTAGATCTATTTTTCCTTTTGCTTTGTCTGAGATCAAGATCGCTACACCTTTTTTTTTACTTTAGCTGAAGCACAGTATGTTCTACTCTAGCCTTTTATCTTTAGTCTGTGTATATCCCTCTGTTTCAAATGTGTTTCTTGTAGACAACATATTGTAGGATTATGGCTTTTAATCCATTCTGCTATCTGCTTCTGTTTTATGGGAGAGTTCATCCCATTCACATTCACAGTTATGATTATTATCTGTTTCTTTCTCTCCATCCTATTTTCCCCCATTTATGCTTTTATTTCTCCTTTCTCCCTTTCCCTCCTCACTATTTGACCACTGCCTTCCTCAATCTTCCCTCCCTTCTATCAACCCTTTCCCTTCTCCCTTACTACTTCTTCCTACCCTTCTACCTACCCCCTCCCTTTTCTTTCCCCTTTCCCCTCCTGCTGCCTATAGAGCAAGTTAGATTTCTATAATTATATGGTATGTTATTCTCTCCTTGAGCCAAATCCAATGAGAGTGAGGTTCAAACAATGCTCATCTCCCTCCCTTCTTTCCCTCTACTGTGATATGTCTTTGTGTTTCTTCATGTGATGTAATTTACCCTTTTCTGCCTCCTCCTTTCCTCTTCTCCCATTGCAATCCCCTTTCTCTGCTTAATTAGGTTTTTTATCATAACATCAAAGTTAATTTATACCCACACCCTCTATGTATATCCTTTCTAAGTGTCGTAATAAAGATATAGTTCTCAAGAGTTACAAGAAATTCTTGTAACTTTCCATATAGGGATGTAAACAGTTTGCCCTTATTGAATAACACGGTTTTTTTTTTCTTTCCTGTTTACCTTTTTATGCCTCTCTTCAGTCTTGTATTTGAAGATCAAATTTTCAGGTGAGCTCTGGTCTTTTCATCAGGAATGTCTGGATGTCCCCTATTTCATTGAATATCCATCTCTTTGCCTGAAAGATTATGCTTAATTTTGCTGGGTAGTTGATTCTTGGTTGTAATCCAAACTCCTTTGCCTTATGGAATAATATATGCTAAGTCCTTTGATCTTTTAATGTAGAAGCTGCAAGGTCCTGTGTAATCCTGACTATAGTTCCATGATATTTGAATTGTTTCTTTCTGGCTGTTTGCAGTATTTTCTCATTGACCTGATAATTCTGGAATTTGGCTACAAAATTCCTTGGTGTTTTCAATTTGGGAACTCTTTCAGGAGGTGATTGGTAGATTCTTTCAAAGACTATTTTACCATCTGGTTCTAGCACCTCAGGGCAATTTTCCTTGATGATTTCTTGAAAGAAGCTGTCCAGGCTCTTTTTTTGATCATGGCTTTCAGGTAGACCAATAATTCTCAAATTATCTCTCCTGGATCTATTTTCCAGGTTCGTTGTTTTTCCAATGAGGTAGTTCATGTTTTCTTCAATTTTTTCATCCTTTTGATTTTGTTTTGACTGACTCTTGATGTCTCATAGAGTCATTTGCTTCGACTTGCCCAATTCTAATTTTTAATTGTTTTCTTCAGTTATCTTTTGTACCTCATTTTCCATTTGGCCAATTCTACTTTTTACAGAGTTGTTTTCTTCATTGTACCTTTTTTGTTTTCCATTTTGTCAAATGTATTTTTAAAGGAATCATTCAATTTTTCTTCTACCTCTCTTATTTGACTTTTAAAATCCTTCTTGGGGGCAGCTAGGTGGTGCAGTGGATTGAACACCAGCCTTGGATTCAGGAGGACTTGAGTTCAAATCCAGCCTCAGACACATAACACTTACTAGCTGTGTGACCCTGGGCAAGTCACTTAACCTCATTGCCTAACCAAAAAAATAAATAAATAAATAAATAAAATAAAATCCTTCTTAAGGTCTTCCAAGAAAGTTTTTTGGGCTTGAGATCAGTTCATTTTCCCTTTTGAGGTTCTGGATGTGGGTATATTGACAATGCTGTCCTCTTCTGAATTAGTGTTTTGATCTTCCCTGTCCCCATAGTAAGAATCTATGGTCTTTGTTTTTCTTTGTTGCCTTTTGCTCATGGTGTTTTTGCCTTCTTCCTGGCTTTTAAAGTTGATCTCTGCTTCTGGGGCACAGGGGGCCACTGTCCCGGGCTTCTTGTGCTGGGTGCTAAGGGCCTGGCTACTGGCTCTGTGTGCTGAGGCCTCAGGGGCTGGCAGCTGGAGACTGTAGGGGCCTGGTAACTTAGCTGATACTGAGCTGGAACTGGTGGTGGTGGCTAGTGTGTGCCAAGGCCAGGTGGGGTCCTTCTGCATTTCCCCAGGGTTACACTGAAGCTTATGTGGTGGGGGATGAGGATGGGGGTGGGCCGGCTGCTGGAGGTTGTCTTCTTACCTAGGGCTGCTCTACAGCACAAGTAGGCTCAGTTGCTGGTTGATGCCCATCCACTGGCACAAGTGGTGGTTCTCCTCTGTGGTGTCTCCTGGTTTCCCTGGCTGTGCCAAGGAATACGGAGGGTCCTGGTGTTGGCACTTGCCTGCCCTGCCTCCCTGGGACTCAAGATGTCCTACTGGTCTGCTGAGGTGGGGCTTGCCAGTACTGGTCCCATTCAATCACAGCAAGACGAACCCCTCCCATCTGTCCCCCCAGCTTCATGATTCAAAAGACTGCTGTACCCCATCTCTCTTCTGGCTCTACTGTTCCAGGATTCTTCCTGGGGTGATATTTTCTGGGTCCTTCAAGGTCAACAAGGGAGGGTGAGAGTGACCCACTACTTACTCTGCCATCTTGGCTCCAGGAAGTCCCAGATTAATTGTTTTAGAAATGTTTGCCACTCGTCTTTTATTTTTTGTGTGTAATAAAAAGAGATAGCAACTGGACCTATGATCTCATTAGTATAGGAACTCTCAGATAAGGAAACTCTCTCTACTTATGCGCATCTACACCTTCACTGAAATTTGTAGTCTTAAGAGAGTTTCCAGAGGGCAGCTAGGTGGTGCAGTGGATAGAGTACCGGCCCTGAATTCGTGAGGACCTGAGTTCAAATCTGGACTGAGACACATAACACTCACTAACTGTGTGACCTGGACAAGTCACTTAACCCACATCCCCCCCCCAAAAAAAAGAGAGAAAGAGAGTTTCCAGGGATATTGGGAGGTTATATGACAGACCTAGGGTCATATATACAGTATATTTCATGGGCAGAACTTGAAGTCAGGTCTTCTTGATTCTGAAGTTGCCTCTCTATTTGCTATACTATGCAGCCTCTCATATGTATATGTGTGTTTTAAATATAATACCTTATATTTATATAAAATGATCTTAACAGTGTTAGTATGCACCCCAGATTTAATCCTCAGCTCCTCTGGTTGTCTCTACCTAGATTCTCTTTTTCGGAGAGTTCACTTCATCCATTCCTATGGCTTTGACCATTGGATAACCTATCTTCTTGTACAATTCTTATCCTTCCCTTGAACTGCAACCAATAGAAATGGAAAGGCGAAAATGGATGGGAGTGCCTCTGAATAGGACAAATCAGCAATACTTCTGGTGTGCTTTAATATAAAAGGTTAGGGAGATGGAGAATTCAAAGATGATGTGGAGATTTTGAATCTGAGTGACTAGAAAATTCTAAGAGATCATGAAAATACATCTCAGTAAGCTTAAGTAACATGGTCATAGTAACTAATAAGTAACTATTAGGTATTAGAATATTTTATTATTATGTATTTCATAATGTTATATAAATATTATTTTATCATATATTATATTATCATGGATCTTATAATATCATATAATTTATAACATAGTATATAGTATTTTAATAGTATTATAATAACAACTTATAAGTAACTAATCAGTATTAGAGCCTGGATTTGAGCCCAGATTTTCCAGATTCATCTCAATGAGTTCAAATCTGGCTTCAGACACTTACTAACTGTGTAACCCTGGGTAAGTCACTTGACCCTGTTTGCCTCAGTTCCTCATCTGTCAAATGAGCTGGAGAAGGAAATGGGAAATCACTTCCAGTATCTTTGCCAAGAAAACCCCAAAATTGGGTCACAGAGAATTGGACACGACTGAATAACAACAACAAAACCCAATTATCCCTAAATATCTCCAATAAGTTACCCAGTGTTGCCATTTGGGACTTCCCTTTCTATCTCCCCACTCTCCTGCCCCATTCTGATGGAACAGGCCAGAGTGAGTTGCCCTATCCACTGCATGCCTTGTATTAATTTGGCAGGTTTGTTAATGCCATTTATAGAGGAGTTCTGCAAAAACTGTTTTCCACAGGGCCAGGTTCATTCCACTTCTTAATGTGCACACTGTACTGATAACTTTGTATTATAACAATCTCATCACACTTTGATCTCTCCATCTTGTGATACAAAAACAGCAGTATGGTTAGCAGTTGTTACTGTTTCATGTACGTAAGTATCATTTGGAAAGCATAAAACTTTTTAATGGGGACATAATAAAATTGAAACTGTCAAGGCTTCCAATGGAAATTTTTCAAATAACTCAACCACAGATAATGCAGTTCCCTTTCTACAGCTAACCCTGCACCTATACTAAATCAGACTATTGTGTTGATTGGGTAGTTGCTTACCAGATGTAACATTAGTGAATTTTTTTTTCCCCTTCAACTTTCAAATAATTTTTTGTGAGATGGTTTTTTGATATAATATTTTGTTATCTGTCAAATATTTTTGATGTCAGTTTCACCTAGTACATTGGTTTTTTTTTTTACATTTTTAACTTTTTTAAGTCAGCCTATCTTGAGTTATAAACCCAATAAACAATTGAATAGAGGTGATTTAATAGAACATCTTCATCTTTTCAAAAAAATTATTTACTTTATTCTGAACTTAAGAGTTAAAACAAGCATTTCCATAGCATAGTAGAATAGGAATAAAAGATAATTGTATATGAAACTTCAAATCTACTATGTTCAACTTGCTATTCCCTCTAAATATATAATAAAGTTATCATGTAACTTTCTTTTTTCTTTTTCTCTTTTCTTCCCTCCCTCCTGCCCTAGAAATGACCATTAGACACAAGTGTGTGTGTGTGCACGTGTGTGTGTGTGTAAAACTATTGTATATATACTAAAATTTACTAGTTCTTTGTCTAGATGCAGATAGGGTCTTCCTTCATATGTTCTTTGTAGTTAATTTGGGTATTTATAATAGTCAAAATTACTTAGTCACTCAAAGTTGTTCTTAAAAAATATCGTTGTCACTATATACAATGTTCTCTTGGTTCTGCTCATTCTGATCTTCATAATTTCATGCATGTCTACCCATATTTTTCTAGGATCATCAAATCCATTATTTCTTATAACATAGTAGTATTCCATCACAATCATATATCACAACTTTTTCAGCTATTCCCCAATTGATGGACATCCCTGCCATTTCCAATTCTTTGCCACCACAAAGAGAGCTGCTATAAACATTTTAGAACATATAGGTTCTTTTCCTTTTTCCCCAATCATCTTGGGAAACAGACTTAGTAATGATATTGCTTCATCAAAGGGTATAGGCAGTTTAATAACGCTGGCATAATTCCAAATTGTTCTCCAAAATGGTTGGATCAGTTCACAGATCCACCAACAGTGAATGTGTCCCAATTTTTCCACATCCCCTCCAACATTTGCTGCTTTCACCTTCAATCCTTTTAGTCAATCTGGTAGGTATAAAACGATATGTCAGAGTTGTTTTAATCTGCATTTCTGTAATCAATAATGATTTAGGGTGTTTTTTCATGTGACTATAAATTGTTTTGATTTCTTCATTGGAAAACTGCCTGTTCATTTCCTTTGTATCAGTTGGGAAATGATTTCTATTCTTATAGATTTGACAAAGTTCTTTATATATTTGAGATATGAGACTTTTATTTGAGAATAAAGTCAAGAAAATCAAAAGAACTAATAAAAACATAAAGGAAAGAGGTTTAGCAGTACCAGATCTTAAAATATATTATATGGCAGTAATTATCAAAACAATATGGTACTGGCTAAGAAACAGAAAGTTAGATCAGTGGAATAGAGTAGACATATAATTTACAGCAGCAAATAAATATAGTAACCTTGTATTTCACAAGTGTAAAGACTTAAGTTTTGGGGATAATTATGTAGTAAAAATTATTGGGAAAACTGGAAAGCAGTCTGGCAGAAATTGGGCATAGACAAATATTTTACACCATCTACCAAGATAAGATCAATATGGATCTATGACCTAGATATTAAGAGAGATATTACAAGAAAATTTGAAGAACATGGAACATATTACCTATCAGACTTATGGATGGGTGAATAATTTATGAATAAATAAGAGATAGCAGTGTGAGGTTTAAAAAGGATACTTCCAATTACATTAAATTAAAAAGGTTTTGTACAAATAAAAATGTATATATCCAAGATTAGAAAGAAAGCAGAAAATTGGGAGAACATCTTCATTTTACGCCTTTTTTTTCTTTCAAATTTATATAGATATTTAGTCATATTTATCCTCTTAGCTTATATTTAGTCCCTAAAAGAAGCAATTTTAGGTCTGGCAACCCAAACCATTAAGCCAGATGTTGATTGGAAGCTGGTTGCTCAGGTTTATATAAACTTGAAGTTTTTGAAACATCCTAATTGGCAGAACGTTATTTGCTTTCTTAAGGGTCCTCAAAGCTATAGCTCTTTGCTTTTACTGGAAATTAGTTTCTATAGAAAAATGCTTTTGCAATTTTTATTTCTATAGGTATAAAACAAAGCTGTCTATTACAGTTTCACAAAAATCTTGTTATTCATTCCTATTGAAAAGAAATACCATCCTTAATAATCTTGAAACTTGAGCAAGTAAAATTCATGTTATTTAGATGCTACTACCTCTCAAAGATTTGGGTAGCCAGAAGAGGGAGCATGCTTCTACTATTAGCATACTTGCTATTCAGCTGGTATACCAAAGAAACTACTGAAATATTTGATGGTGGGGCATCACTTTGAAGACATGACTAGAAAATGCACTTTTAAATAAGGATCTTGGCAGAGAGAGAGAAAGAGAGACAGACAGACAGACAGACAGACAGAGATCATTGCTTTTAGGAATTTTTAAAAGAAAAATATAAACTCCAAAGAACCTAAAAATGCATCCTTTTTAAAGAAATAGAGATGCTGCCCACATAGCAGACAACAATTTAATAAAAGTTGGAAAAACTACATTTTGATTTATTCCTATTAATGTATTTTCATAAGTGTGTTATTTCATTTGATCTTCTCATCAACCTTGTGAGTGAGGTAGATTAGATATTACCATTTTCATTTTATAGATGATGACACAAGTCAAATTTGTGATCTGTAATATATTCCTTTCTCTTGTGATTTACCTCCAGCCCAAATAAAATGCCATCAACTTTTCAGCTATCTTTATAATAAAAATAGTTACTGTTTTATAGTACTTTAAAGCATCAAAGTGCTTTTTATATATTATCTTATTTGATTCTCTCAGCCTTATAGACTAGGTCCTGTTATCCCCATTTTACAGATGATGAAACTAAGGCAGACAAAGGTTGTGCCTTGCCCAAGATCACCCAGCTAATAAAAGTCTGAGGCAGGACTCAAACTTATGTCTTCCTAACTGTAGGGCCAGCACTCTATCACCTAGTTTTCTCTAAAGCTAGCTGGGGCATGATTGATCAGCATTTCAACATGTGTTGAGGGGTCATGAAATCCAAGAAGCTGTCCTTGATGTATTTTTAAAAAAATAACACGCATCCCAAATTGACCCACATTTTATTAATGTTAATTTAGATTAATTAATCTAATTAATTAACTAATCAATCTAATAAAATTAATTTTAGTTTAGAAACATTGATAAAACCCAAGTGCCTGACAGAATCTTTCCTTTTTATATGGATGTTTTGATGTTCAGCCACTAGGAAAAAGCATTTCTAAATATGAAGTCTTATTTAAAATATATAACTTCCTGGCGTTTTTACTCTTCAGATGGTCTCATATCTCAACATTTTCACCTTAGCTTCTTAGTATGCTACTATAATTTTACTTTTTTTTTAATTCCTCTGACTCCTACATGCTTGAGTTCTTCCACATTTTGAGTAATGGTCTTGCAGCAGGTTTTAGTATATTGGTGGATTTTCTGTAATAGAAATTGTCCCTCAAAATATGGATTGTAACCTCTCCATGTCTTCTCATTCTTGGAAATTCTTGTCTAGAAATGCTCAAGAAGAAAAATCATCCAGTGTGCCAGATATCTGGTTCTTTTAGTGTCTAAAAATAATAACAAATTACTTGAGCTATCCATCTGTGGCTTTCATTCTTAAGTTCTCACCAACTCACTTCCTTGATAATCCTGATAATATATATTTATGCTCCTTATGCACAAATTCCCATTGGCAACATGAAGCAACCTATTTCTACCCACCCTATATCTTTCCATTGATATTTAATTATGTGTAATCTTGAGTCTTATGGTATACTCTGAGCAACAGCTGAAGCAGTAAGTGATGCATTCAAAATAACAAATGCTATGGAAAGTATTAACTGTCTGCAATGATGTAAAGTAGTGGTTTTTAACATGAGGTCTATGAACTTGTTTACTTTTAATATGTTGACAACTATATTTCCATATAATTGGTTTCCTTTGTTTTATGCATTCAAAAACATTATTCTGAGGAGGGGCCACTAGATTTCACCAGATTGCCAAAAGTGTCCATGAAACACAAAAAAGGCAAAGAGCCTCTCATAAAGAGGGAATTCTCGTTCAGTACAAATCAAACTATATGGTCTCTGAGGTCCCTCCCAAATCTAAGATGTAACCCTCACCCTAATCCAATAATTCTATGACTTTTCCCAAAAGGCATTTCTAGGAATTATCAGTATACCAATGAGTTTAATATTGCATGTCTTGTTACGGATTTAAAGAGACTAGACTTCAAAGTAAGAACCATAGTAAAATTATATGACTACCTTGTAAGCTATAATTTGGGAGGAAGATTAAGTTTGTTAGTGGAGAAGGAAAAAGTTGCAGGAGGCTGGTGACCCCTCTGGAACATCTTCAAGAATGGAGAAGAGAGCAGCCAAGTTGGAACCCACCCCATTTCTCTCCCTCTGTGTTAAACTTAGTTAAGTCAATTTGAGGGACTATTTATAGTTAAGCCTGCATTTCACCCAATGTTCTGATTAACGGGGCTGGGGCTGGGACTAGGGCTGGGCGCAAGGAGGAGGAGGCAATACTGCTGAGGCTGATATGCTGACTTGTTATTTGGAGGTTATTCTTCATCACACACAGGTTTCCAGCCAAAAATAATAAAACTGTTTTTGTAAAAGGGCAGTAATCCATGTCAACATTTTATTCTAAAAACAAAGTGAAGACATCAAATCCTCAAGCAATGAATAAACTGTATGATAAATAACAAATCATGTCATTCCATTTCACCTGAGGATTGTTCCTTTTATGAGTCCTCACAAATTCAAACCAAACCTTCAGCAAACTTCTGTTGAAAAGCTTTTAACTTTGTGGACTACATTCAGGTGAATTTATTATTTCTGTGCTGTTAATGATAGAATTCTCAATCTGGAAAAAACTTTTTGGAACTATTTATTCTAAACCCCTAATTTTACAGATGAGAAAATTAGTCTTAGAGAAATAAAGTGACTTTCCTAAGGTCACATAGCTAGTTAGTAAGAAGGCTAGGACTAGAACCCAGGCTAATAGATGTACAATGCTACTTAACAGGAGTAGATTTGAATTTTGGTAGCCAGCCATAGATATTGTTCTGGTTGACTGATGTTGCATGCCTCAAAAATCTTTCAAATTTGGAGATAGAATCAAAAGTTCATAATTCTCACAAATTAGCTTTAATTATGCACAAGAATAGTGTATTAATAAAATCTGTTATTTTGCTAAAGTCAATCTTACTGAAAAAGTGATATTTTCCAAAGAGTATACTCTCTATCTATCTAGTTATATTTTAGAGGTTGCACATTTATTATATTTCATTACTGCTCCTTATTTTTTTTATTCCTGAGTTCAAATAAAAATATAACTAATCTTACTTTTATTTCTACAATTTAGTAGGCAGGTAGGTGGAACTATGCACAGTCTGGGCCTGGAATTAGGAATACTTAAGTTCAAATCTGGCCTCAGACAGATGAGGAAACTGAGGCAAACAAGGTTAAGTGACTTATCCAGGGTTATACAACTAGTAAGTGTCTGAGGCCAGGTTCAAACTCAGGAAGAGGAGTCTTCCTGACTCCCGACCTCATACTCTGTCCACTGTGCTACCTCCCTGCCACCTTGCTCCCAGACACAGAGAGTTAAAAGAAAAGACTTTATCTTAGGCCAGGGTACTTTGTGGTTCTGTGTGTGAATTTAATTTACAAGTTACTTAATTTCTACCTGCCTCAGTTTCCTCATCTATAAAAGATATATAATAATAGCACTTGCCACCTGGTGTTGTTGTGAGGATCAAATGAGATAAATTTATAAAGTGCTTAGTACAGTGCCTGGCACATTTTAGGCACCACATAAATGTAAGCTATTATTATTATTACTATAGCACCTAGATGCTTTGACACCAAACCTCTTTAAAATACAACCTTGTATTATCTGAACCAAATTCCCACTAAGAAGAATACTGATATATTGATGTAGCGCTTGGAGTACCCTCTGTCACATGTAGTCATCTCCTCACTTCCCCGAAAATAAAGCCACTCCAGTTTTAAGGCACTCTGGGCAGAGGTCAATACTCATTTAAAGCAAAACCATAGCTTATATGTCCACATTGATATGTTGGAGATTTTGTTGTTGTTGTTGTTTGTTTTGTTTTGTTTTCCTGAGCAGCCAGAGAACACAGTAATCCAAACAAAAAATATTTTATCATATCGCATAGCAAATAGATTCACAAGAAAAGATTCTTCCCATCCATCATGTCCTACAGGTTTCCATATAACTAGTGGGGAGGACACATATTCAGAAAATACACTTGACCAGGAAACATGTGAAGAGGAACATACTAAAAATACACATGATTAGAGTAAATGATTGAAGGACTTAAATGTAAGGGACGTGTGTGATGAGGGCTCATTCCAATACTGCAGGGCTTTTGATATCCTTTCAGTTCGTCAACGCACTGCTGCCTTCTGTTTTTTGCTGGGTACCACATATGTGCTCTCCTCTGGGAACCTTACTCCCTTGGTCTCATAGTCCTGCTGGACATTTCTACCTTTTATCAACTTCTTGATATTATGTCCTCAAGACCATCTTGACCATATTGACCATCTTGGCTTCTATCTGTCTGGGAACACTGACTAGAAAACTTCTCCTCGATAACTCGGTAATGCCTGAAAACTCAAGTGATAACCAAAGGCTACGTATGAATCACCTTACCAAAGGAGCCTCAGAGTACTCTGGCCTAAGATTAAGTCTTTTCTTTTAACTCCCTGTGTCTGGAACCTAGGGACCAACTGCATGGCCTAGTGGATAGAATACCAGGCCGAGAGTCAGGAAGACTCATCTTCTTGAGTTCAAATCTAACCTCAGACACTTACTAGCTATGTGACCCTGGGCAAGTCACTTAACCCTGTTTGCCTTGGTTTCCTCATCTGTAAAATGAGCTAGAGAAGGAAATGGCAAACTGCTTCAGTATCTTTGCCAAGAAAACCCCAAATGGGGTCACAAAGAGTCAGACATGATGGAAATATAACTGAAAAAATCTGGGACCATATGATGATCCAATTTCCCAGACAAATATCTCACTCAGGGTTAGAAATTGTTCATATAATTCTCTCCTGTTTAATTCCTTATAAGGATCCTATGCCCCCAAAAACTATTTCATGGGATCCAGTCAAATAAACCTCACTGGAGTCATGTGAAAGTTTGACTGAAAAATTCACTTATTTCACCAAATCCTTTGGATTGGCATGCAAATGAATCCAAGCAAATACATAGCTAAGTGAAGACAGCAGGGTCATTATCCTTTACCCTACAGGTCCAGCAGCAAAAACAAACAACAAAACTAGCTTTAATGTTGTATGTTGGCCAATGAAGACCTTACTGTGATTGTGCATCAAAATATTAATTATCCAAGTTAGATTTCTTGGGACCATAATTTTTTTTTCCATGTAGGGACCAAGGTTTGTCTTGGTCAGCAGCTATTCTCTGAAATTAGTCTTAAGAGAGTTGACTGGGGCACTACTAAGTTAACTGATTTGTGCAAGGACAAATAGCTAACATATATCAGAGGGATTTGAACCCAGGTCTGTCTTGACTGTAATGCTGGCATTTTATCCACTGTACTATGATGATTCTGCATAGATAAATGGTGTTAAGATATCCAGATCAAAATAATAAGGCTATTTGATGCCCAGACTTAACATGCTTTAGGTGCAAAAGATATTTGAAAAAAAATCTTGTATAATAGTTGCTTTCACATGACTCTACTCATTTAGCAGTCAAAATGTTTAACAAACATGCTATTTTTTATCAAGTATTTATATGTATTTTAGTACTTGCATTATTACTAAAAATGTTGACCTACTTCTATGTGTACTGTTAATTCTTAGAGAAACTTACTGTTTGGTGTTTTTTGTTGTTATTGTTATTTGTGATGTTTTAAAGAAAGAGTATTTCTTAACTATCTGCGCTGGCAAAAGATAGGTCAACTCAGGGCAAATAGAAACTCTGAAGTGTTATAGATGTTTTGTAGAGATATCAGAACTTGTTGAGCCCAAATTGCCCAAAGCTATTGTAAAATGCATTGTGAATTGCTCCAAATTCAAAGCACTTCCCAATATGTTTCCTCCAAAACTTCTGATCTGAGTACCACGAGTACTTTTTACTAAAATAGAAAAATGTGAGGACACCAAGGGAGATGTTGTTATTCAGTCATTTAGCTGTGTCCAACTCTATGTGACCCCCTAGACATTATCCATGGGGCTTTCTTGCTTGGTGTTGGGGAGAGAAGAGAAACTTCCTCCTTCTTCTCCTTTTCCTGGTCTCCTCCTAGCTAAGCCAACAATCATCTTTGACACATCCTCTAAGTCACAGGGACATACATAAACCAATCAGAATCTTCTGGTCACGTTTATTCTTTAGCAAGGGGCTAGAATGTGTCTCGTTATAAGGAGGCAGAATGTATGCCAAACTCCTTGAAGAGATCTCAAATCCAATTTCCACTTTCCAGAATTTTTTTAAATTATCAAAGTGTCAGATTTTAATAATTTTATGTTGTGCTGGAACCTTTCCTCTGCTTCTTTTACTAATTTTCTGTGAAGGATTCATGGGATCCTTCATGGAAAGGTATGGACAAGAAAAGCACAGGAAAAGATAAGGATGCATCATCAACTACATGGGTGGAGAGAATATCCATGTCGTCAATATGAGAGATCCATTCAAATATCTGGCGGTGCATTGAATATAGGTACAGCCCAAGGGTCCTATTTTCAGGAGTGACAACTTTGAAAATGGAAAAACATCCTCTTTTGCATAGTTTTACCTTTTCATTTGGTATCATTTTCAAATATAATATTTCAAATTTAATTTCAAATATAATATACATATAACCTTTGCTTTGTGTAATTAAGTCATTAAGACCCAAGAAACAATGAAGTATATATATATGTGTGTGCATGTGTATGTATACATAAATATCTATACATATATGTATATATGTACAAAAAGCCCTTGTATTTATATGTGTAGATTTTGTTCTTGTACTAAAAACTATACTCTTTTTTCTGTTTTTTTTTCTTTCTTAAAGTTAGATGCATTATCTAGAAACTATTACTTTCATATAATTAGACAGACAATGCACATTTAAACAACTTTCCAATAGTTCACTCAACTAGGAGGAGTCTGAGACAGGATGTGAACTTCACTGTGTAACAAGATACTATACATTCTGAAATTGAGTGGCATAATTTAAAAAGTATAGCCAATTTCTAGACCTCCAGGATGCTTGTTTGTGTGTTCATTTGTTTCTTATTTATTGGAAAACGAAGTAGAGTAAGAGGATAAAGTTTTTTGTTTGTTTAAATCCTTCAGACAAACAAACAAACAAAATACAGTAGATGACAAACTTGTGTAGGGAATAGCACTGGATTTTTAAAAATATGTTCTGGACCTAAAAAAATAAGATGATGCGATCACAATATTTTTTTTCCTTTCCAAAGAAAGAGAAATTGACATGCAACTTCTATATAGCTACTAAAATGTATCATGTGAGTAGAGATCAAATTCCTTATAGTTTTTTTTTTCCTAGAAGAAAAATATGACAGCAAATAGAGATTGCTTGGGATTTGAATTAGAATTTCTTTGGTCATCCATTACCTCATGTGGCTAACATAGGTCATATGGCTACTGGAAATATAACATATATTAATAAACAGATTATAACAATCTCAATGAAATCTAAGGTTGTTTGGGATGTTGGAAACTTGAGTGTAATATTTACGACTGTGGTTGGTTAGGTTAGATGACTTGAGTACAGCACTGAGTTCAAACTCCAGAAAATGGGTTTGATCTCCACATGAAACAGTTTGTTCTGATATGTTCCTGGCTGTAGTTGCCCTGATGTTGCCCAGTAGTCTTAAAACAAATGCTATAGTTCAAAAAAGACAGTGGGAGTGGGTTGCATCAGTCTATCAATTCTCAAACCATAAGCTCTGCAGGTGACGAATCTTGAATATTATCTTTGTATCTAAAAGACATCATTATTCTCTTTCTATAGTTATATTTCTCGGAAAAAATAAAGGTAGTTGAGTTATTTGGATGATTTTAATATTGATATTGTGCTGGAGAAGGGAGGATGTATTTAGAAATTTGGTTTAAGACATATAATACAATTTTTTTTAAAGAAAGACAGCATGTGGGAAAAATTTTTTTTTTTGCAGCAAGTGTTTCTAATAAAGTGTTTCAAATAAACAGAGAACTGAGTCAAATTTATAAGAATGCAAGCCATTCCCCAATTGATAAATGGGCAAAGAATGTGAACTGGCAGTTTTCAGACAAAAAAAATCAAAGCTATATATAGTCTTATGAAAAAATGCCCTAAATCACTAGATTAGAGAAAAGCAAATTAAAACAACTCTGAGGTACAACCTCACACCTATCAGATTGGCTAACATGACAGAAAAGGAAAATGATAAATGTTATGGGGGGATGTGAGAAAATTTGGGGACTAATGCATTGTTGGTGGGGTTGTGAACCAATCCAACCATTTTGGAGAACAATTTGGAACTATGCCCAAAGGGCTATAAAACCGTGCATACTCTTTGATCCAGCAGTACTGCTACTAGGAATGTATCCAAAATTTTTTTAAAAATTGTAAAAGACCTATTTGTCAAAAATATTTGTAGCAACTCTTTTAGTGGTGGCAGAGAATTGGAAATTGAGGAGACCTCCATCAGTTGGGTAATGGCTGAACAAGTTGAGGTACATGATTATAATAGAATACTATTGTGCTATAAAGAATGAGGAGCAGGATGATTTTAGAAAAACCTGGAGTTACATAAACTGATGCAAAGTGAAGTGAGCAGAATTAAGAGAACACTGTACACAGTAACAGCAATATTGCATGATGATCAGCTGTGAATGACTTAGCTCCTGTCAGCAATGCAATGATCCAAGACAACTCCAAAGGACTCATGATGAAAAATGCTATCCATCTCCAGAGAAAGAAATGGTGGAGTCTGAATGCAGGTTGTTAAAGCATACTAGTTTACACTTTCTTTGTTTTTTCATGGTGTTTTTTGGGGGGGTTGTGTCTTCTTTCATAATATGACTAATATGGAAATATGTTTTGCATCATTGCACACGTGTAACCTATATTTGATTGTTTACCATCTCAAGGAGGGTAGAGGGGAGGGAAGGAGAGAATTTGGAACTCAGTTTTTTTAAATGATTATTAAAATTGTTTTTACATGTAATTGGGGAAAAATAAAATATTAAAAAAGAAGAGAAAAACAAAATAGAACCAATAAAAAGAAGAAAGACTGCATGATAGAATTTAAAAGTACATTTGAAATGCATAGAAAACATGGAGATACAGGTTGACAGTCACAGAAATGGGGAAACAAATATCATAATAGAAGGTATATGATAGGTGTCATATATCCCAAGTTAAGCAGATGAAATCAAGCTGCCAAGGAAGGAACAGGGGAGATATGGATGACTGAGCTTCCAGAAATGAGAGGAGAATAGTTTAGCTATAGGCCAGAGAATAAATGTTTGGACCTACTCAGCTTGCTTTTGTACATTTGTTGGCTCTTTTCCTTTGGTTTTTGTCATATATAAAATGGCAATAATAGTACCTTCCCAATCAATCTCACAGGGATGTTGCAAGAATCAAATGACAGAATTGATGGAAATGTATTTTTTGGAAACTAGAAGGTGATATGTAAACATAACAATGACCTTTATATCATAGGCTTTCTCCTGAGATTTAGGGATCTAGGATACCTTGGGGATCACTCATTCCTCTTGCTTGTGGAAAGTACCTGGTGCAACCTGAGAATGCCAATATCTGGCACTACCCCCCAAGGGTGGTTAGCAGCTCCCCTTAGAAGTAGTCAGGTTTACAAGGAACAAAACAACACAGTTGCATTTACAAATGAATGGACACACTAAAGTCCTATATCTGGGCTCCTCAAGAGTTCAGAGGCTGTTCTCAGAGAGATCACTTTCTCTCTGTGGACCTATACAGTTTCTGTTGCTTAAATTTCTGCTTTACATGGAGCTCCAGTAAGGAGGAAGGACAGGGTTATTTATTTTCTTTTTGAGGCAATCAGGATTAAATGACCTGCCCAAGGTCACTCAGTAAATGTTTGAGGCTAGGTTTGAACTCAGGTCCTCCTGAATTCAGGGCTGATGTTCTATCTAGGCCAGGGTTGTTCTTCCCTGTCACTGCCTCATCTCCATCTTCCTCAGTTTTCATCAGGTGGTGGTTACTTCCCAAATACTTAGGTGGCTGTCTTCCGTGTTTCTACCTTTCAGTTAAGTGATGCAATGGGTAGAATGCTGGGCCTGGAGTCAGGAAGACCTGAGTTCAAATCCAACCTTAGACACTTATTAGCTGTGTGCCCCTAGGTAAGTTACTTATCCTCTGTTTGCCCCAGTTTCCTAAACTGCAAAATAGGAATAATAACAGAACCTACCTCTGAGGGTTGTTGTGAGGATCAAATGAGATAATATTTGTAACGTGCTTAGTTAGCCTGGTGCCTGGCATATGGTAGGTATTATGTTAGTGCTTATTCCCTTCCTGTTTCCCATTGTAGTACTACTGCTCCTTCATAACTCCTGCAGCTCAATTTCTTTTGCTTGCTTCTGTAGTTCTAGTACTCTCCAGCAGAAAACACATTATTTTTCTTTTCTTTTTGGGAGGCTTTTCAAAATATATTTTCCAATTATATGTAAAAACAATTCTAACCTTTTTTTTTATTTAGAGTTCCAAATTCTCTTCCTTCCTTCCTCCCCTCCCCCCTCATTAAGAAGGCAAGCAATTTTATATAGATTGCACATGTGCAATCATGCAAAAGGTATTTCCATAGTTAGTCATGTAGTATTATTTTTTCTATACATAAGAAAACACAGCATTGTCCCATAGACAGATGACTCTAACAGTTGGTCCATCTGGAGAGACTATCCTGGATCTTCTTGTGCTCCCTTCAGGTGTTCAATTTAAAATTCAGGACCATGCTCAGGGTCCCACAATACCACACAGGCAAAGGATCTCTTCAGGAGAATAGAGTGCTTCTTTCAGGATCATTTGAATTAATTTCTATTTTCAAGTTTGTGGAATCACTCCATGGGTGACTTATGGTGAGTTGGTGTCATTTGTTTCCATCTTTTTTCCTTAACAACCCAGGTAGCGGCCTCCTGTTTGCAGCAGCAATTCACACTTAGTCTTCAGGTTTAGATCAAAGAGTGCTCTTGCTCTCTACTTGCCTTTCCATCTCCTATATACCTGAGAACTAACTGGACCAGGTTATGCAAATAATGCAAGGATACTTCTCAAAAGCTCTTCATGGGCAGTTGGAATGAATATTCATTTGCTCCTAATATAATAGGTGCCTATTCAGAGGGAGAGGAGCAGTCTTTTTTTTTTTTTTTTGCAGTGGGTGGGGGTGGGAATCTACAATCTATGATACATAAGGTGTTATTATTACTTTTTTTTTTCACTTTTGTGGAGACTTTTTCACTTCGTGGAGACCACAAGGAGTTTATAGTAAGGAAACTCCCCCCACCAAAGCACATTGGCAATTCCTCTCTAATTTGCAGTCTTAGAGAGTTGCCTGGGTCACTAAGGGGCTAAGTGATTTTCCTGTCATTAGCCAACCAGTGTGTGTCAAAGATGGGGCATTAACCCAGTTTGTCCAGACTCTGAGGCTGGCACTCTATCCATTATACCAAGATGACTCTTGTTATTGTTGGTAATGATACTAAAATATCTGTTTCATCACAGCTGGGTGGCACAGTGTCAGGATTGGAGTTAGGAAGATCTGATATCAAATCCAGCCTCAGACACTAGCTGTGCGACCCTGGGCAAGTCACTTAACCTCCATTTGCCTCAGTTTCTTCAATTATAAAATGAGGATAATAATAATATCTACCTCCCAAGGTTGTTGTGAAGATCAAATGAGATGGCACTTGCAAAGTGGTATGTGTCAGGCACAGACCCTGGCATTATCATTGTTCTTGTTCATTTGCCTAGGCTGTTAGAACTTTAGCAAAATCTTTTTTAAAAAATTAGTAAAACGTGAGTGAATGTCCTATTTAACAAAAGACCTATTCTAGGCACTTTTATATTAGTGAACAGATTTTATGGATGAATGAGTAAAAAAGCCTTTGTTAAACACTATGTGCCAGGAATTTTGTTGCCTTCGAGGAATTTATAATCAAATGGAGGAAGGCAACCTATAAAGTGAAGAAGTAGGAAAGGAGAGAAGGCATGTATGAGCAGATGGCCAGTGTTCAACTGGCATGGTTCAGATATGACTAGAAAGTGAAGTGAATACCAGGTTCTAGGTGAGATAAATTGAAAGCTGACCAATTAGAGCCCAGGGTCCCAGGAGCAGAGTCCAGGCTCTAATAAGAGGGAAATTAAGCAATATGGTCACAGCATGGATGGTGTAGTTTGGAAATGGCAAACTTTCTGAAATTTTAGGGACTGGGATCATAGAAGCATAGAACTTTAAAATGGGAAAAAACTGATTCACATGCTTCTGCAAGCTTTCTAATTATGGCATAAATTCATATTTTATTTAATGTTACCCTGTCTGTCTTGTTGGAACCAAGAACAAGTGGCTAGAGCAGATTAAAGGTTTGAGCCTTACCTATTGCTGATTTATATTAGGCTACTTCTTAGAGGAGAAGAAACTTCAGCTGATGAAAATCCTAAACCATTTGTGGCTATGGCAGCTTCTCTTCTCCCTCACACACCCTATTTGTATTGTCTCAGTCCCAATGTTTTCGATGGCTCACTCCCTATGCAGCTTTGTATGGGTGATTGGTTGTCTTGTAGCATTCAAAACTGTATTTATTCTTTGTTGAACATCTATCACTCCTTCCCAGGGCCAGGATTGGTCCTAGAGTGTGGACTAGGGCTGAAGCTACAAATGGAGTAGATCAAAAGGTTGGAAGGCAAATAAGTCATTATACTGGAAATACCAATGTCAGTATATAACAATTTCCCTTATACTTCAACTCTAGCTCATTGAAAAAATAGGATAGCCTTATAAATGTGAGTGGAGACATATTACAGAGTGAAATTACATATTCCTCCCCTTAAAAAGTTAACTTCTATGAATTCTGTATATATTTTGTCTAAACTCACATGGGTACATGTTGTTTCACTGGGCAGAGTATAAGCTTCTTGAGGGCAAGGACTATTTCATTTTTTTCTTTGTATCCACAGCACCTAGATGAGTATAGGCACTTAAGAAATGTTTCTTGATTGACCTATTGATGTGATTAAAAGGAAGGAGGAAAAATGATTTTGAGTTGTAAATAACTATCAAGATAAAAAGGAGACACATTTTTCTGTTTTGTATAGTTACTAATTTTATAACATTTTTGTTTTCCATGGTTTTCTCACAAATATATACTATTGATGTGGTTTAGGGGTGCTGTGAACCCCAAAATGCAAGGGCAAAAGGTGGGTCTGCCTCGAAAGAATTTGACCACTCAAGCACTCAATCCTTCTTTCAGTCCAAGCAGGAAGTTTATTATGATACCGGTTAAGGTGGGCAAGATTCCTAGTGAGTCTGTGCTTAATGAGGGTGAGAATGATACTTTTATATATTAAAAAAAAGGAAAAAAGGGTCAGTGAAGGAATGGCAAATAGCCTGGGGTGGTGCGGAAGTATCAGAGAATGAAAGGCTGGGCTGGGTAGGAGGGCCACAATGAAGGGACAGTGGAAACCATTTTACTGGGATGGACTGGATGCCTCAAGTGAATACCAGGGATCTGGGCTGCTGAAATGTATAGGAAAATTCAGGGGCTTTGGGGTCCAGGTCCCAAGGACATGGTCTTTTCCTTTTAGCAGTCCAGAGCGAATCCCATAATGCCATCACCACAACCCCATATTGCATATTCAATGTGGTTTAAATAGGCAGCTATGGGCTAGATTAGGAATCTGATCACTCTTTATAACATATTTATCATTGTTTCATGGGAAAATGGGTTCTAAATTAAAATCTTTTGGAACACAATAACAATACCACACACAGAGAGATGCACAAAACCAAAAACCAAACTCAAAGGCAAGGACCAATGTTGGTACTGTAGTAATGATAAAATATACTTCTTTCCTCTCAATAGAGAAATGAGGGACTATAGGTACCTATATGTTATATTGACTGTGAAATGTAGTCACTTTGATAGTTTTGATTCAAATTTTTTTACTTTGTTTCAAGAGAAGGTTCACTGGGATTGGGATGGTAGCATATCTGAAAATTATTGTGGTATAAAAAACAAGAGACATCAACCCCTCCTTTTTTTTCTTTAAGAAAAATTGCAGGGGCAGCTAAGTGGTGCAATAGAGAGAGCACCGGCCCTAGATTCAGGAGGACCTGAGTTCAAATTTGGCGTCAGACACACAACACTTACTAGCTCTAGTCATTTAACCCCATTGCCTAACCCAAAAAAAAGAAAAAATTGCACTATATAGCCCATAATTCATATTTCTATAGCTCTATATTTGTATAGAACAAGTGGTATATGTGGCTGGGTGCAGGTGTTAATGGGGGTGATAAATCCTATGTCAAACTATGTGTCCTGAATTTTTGATTAGAAAAACTGTTCACCACGGCAATAGCCTCTGTACCTTTCAGTTTAACAGACCTATTTCTGTTGTTTTTCATTGAGCCTTGTATCAGTTGTAAAATATGTTGGCCAACTGTTTCCCATTGTCATGTGCGGAATTTTATTTATACTATGCTTGGGCAAGTATATTATTCCTTGACTTATTGGTGTGTGTTTTCTTAATGCCGCAACTTTATTACCACATAAGGGCTTTAAATGTCTCCTGTTAGGAACAACAATTGTTCATAACAATTCTATGGTTGAAGAACTATTTTTCAGGACACTGCCTTTAGAGAACTCTTCCTTTTGGAGTAATTAAGTTTGGCTGAAAGATATTTTGGGGAAAATAATGCAAGTGTGTGATTTTGTATATGTACACACATACAGACACATATATGTATAAATAAATACGTGAATTGAACTTTATTCTGTTTGTATTTCTTAGCCTCTTCAGATATCTTAGTAAAATATGATGTCTATTCAATAAAGACTTATTGGGGTTATATTTATTTTTAAATTAGCAACAGATTTGAGTGCAGTGGTTTTCCAACCAGTCAAGATTTGTATATTGCCACTCCCTTTACTCCAGAAGGTGCTCTAGAAAGCATTAAGAATAGTTGGAGATGTGTGTAGAAGAGTTAAAGAATGTCTATAGAAATGCAAAAATAGGCATGTTGAAAGAGGTTCTATAGACTAAAAGGCTAAAGGAAGGTAGAATATTAATTCACCCTGGGGGAAAAAGGGGTGAGAGGCAAATATTGCCTATCCCATTCCACTTCTCCATTCTTCTCCACTCCCAGCCCATCCATCCTACTTAATTGCAAACATCATGAGACTTTAAGGGTGACACATTTGAGGGTGGGATATTTGGTCTTCCTGAGAAGAAGGGATTTAAAAACTAGGAGGCCTATAGGGGTTGGGTGTGCTCCCTTGGTTTTGGAAAGCTAAAGAAGGGTGGGGCCCAGAAGAGGAGGAATGGGCAACTGGTTGTACTAGGGCTTGCTCTCAGCTGTAACTCCAAAAGGAAAAAAGGGGGACCATAATATTTTTTCCTGTGGTGTTCATTCCATTCTGGAGGGAGGCAGGGACAATCCCTGTCCAATAATTCTGTAATTGGATGGGATTTTCATCTTACAGGAACTGAAAAACATGGACATTCCACCATAAAGAAATCCATTTGGTTTTCATTTGGTTTGTGTACCATGTCTGTCTGTGAAGATCAGGTGTTCCTAGGTATATCATGTTTGTACTTTCTTTGCATGTTGTCTCGTCCATTAGCCCTCCTTGAGGGCTTTTTTTTTTTAATATTCCAGGTGTTTGGTAAAGTATCTGCACATAGTAAGCCCTTAATAAATACCGGTTGACTTGACTTGATCACCTTTAGGATCCAGTGGAATTAGTGCTCTGTATACTCACCACCATAAACTCTTTCTGTGAATGGTGCTATAGAATTAGCATTTGGCTAACTGGAAAATGACTTTGGTCTAATTTCTACCATGCACAAGCTATGTGGCTTTGGTCAAGTCATTTAGCAAAGGACTATAGATTTAGAGCTGGAAGGAATCTTGGAGGCCAAATCTGCACTGCCATTATTTTCTCTATAAAAGAAGGAGAAAGAATCAGAGTGCTAGATAATGGAATGAGTGCTAGATTTGGAATGAGAAGGTTTGAACCCCAATTCCAATATACTTATTAGCTGTGTGGCTTTGGATATGTTATTAATATCTCTGAGTCTCAGTTTCCTCCCCTGTAAAACAGGGATGATAATAATACTTGAACTATGTTCCCCTTAGGATAGGCTTAGGGGAATGTTTTGTAAATCATAAAATATCATATAAATGTGAACAATTGCTATTAAGCCCTCCTGGCTCAGATTTTCTGACATGTATGATGGTAATTAATGTGGTTTAACACGTAACTAATGGCTTAAGTATTTGACTGAATCTATAAGTACAGAAATGTTTCCTTTAAAACTATTTAAAACTGATAATTTTTTCCCTTTATAGATACATTACAGAGATTGTGTGGTTCAATGTAATGGAAAGAGTGCTGAATTTGTAGTCAGAAGAACTCTCTTCTGGGTTTATTTCTTAGGCCTACTACTTATTACTTGTATGACTTTAAGCAAGTAACAATCTCTTTGATCTTTTTTTTTTATTATCTGTAAAATGGAGAGGTTAGACCAGATAATCTCTGGTGTCCTTATTGACTTTAGATCTCATGATTTTAGAAGACAAACCAGAGTTGGAGAGTTTTTGTTTTGTTTTTAGTTCATTGTCAAAAATGCATAAGTGCTTAGAAATATTCTCATTTCATTGCTTCATAAATGTAAACAATGTTCTTTCTCTCATTGTCAACAGATAATAATAAAACTCAAGCACTGAATACTGACAGTGTGACAGAGACAGGACTGTGTTTGGAGTCAGGAAGGCCTGTACTCAAATCCAAATCAGATATTTACTAGCTGAACCTGGGCAAGTGACTTAACCTCTCTGGGCATCAGTTTACTCTTCTGTAAAATGTATAGGTTAAGTCCTGAATGTAAAACTGTTATGAAAAGATGAGATATGGGTTGAAAGAAAGTGGATCGATGAGGATGACAAGGAAGGGAATCTGTGTGACTAGAGAAAGTTCAAAAGATGAGAGAGTTTAGACTTCTAGGAGGAAAGATAATGAGTTCTATTTTAGACAAGCTGAGTTTGAAATGCCTACAGGACATCCTATTAAAAACATCCCTTTTTAAAAATTGTTGCTTCTCCAAGGTATAACGTTGCTCTATACATAGTAGGTACAAGAGAAAGACTTTCTGAATTATTGAATTGAATTACATTTTAGATCATTCAAGAATGTTTGGAGACAGTTTATAAGAGCTTAGTTAGAGATCAGAAGAGTGGTGTAGATGTACATCTAAACCAAACACAAATTTATTGTAATATTTAGAAAAAACTAATCCCTTTTTGTACAGTTTATAATGTTCAAGCTGATATCTAAGAAAGTCAGCCTCTAAAGTAGAGTGTTATGCTGTAGCAAGTGTTGAAGAAACTCTAGATTTCTGATAAATTGTTTAAAAAGAACAAGCATTCTTCAGGGGTTTTTCTCTCTGGAATATTAAAAATACTTCAGTTTTTCACTTTGTCACTTGGTAGACTTAGAATAAGGCATGATGATGAGTGGGGGCTCTTTATATCCTGTGCATTGGCTTGATTTCCATACTATGCACACGTGCCTTGTGAGAATGAACGTGCTAACAAGGTTTGGCTGCTCCTCAAGTACAATGATGTTTTCCTTTGGAGAAAAAATGCCATCCCTCTAGTAAGGCGTATGACACCTTCACAAACAATTATGGACACATCATTTACACAAGAGAGGAACAAACTATGCCAAGTTAGGGCTGGAGGGAAGTAAGAAAGAAGCAATTGAAGATCAGCACAGTCAAGAAAGGCGTAAAAAAAGAGACGCCATTTGACCTAGGCCTTAAGTTAAAATGGATACTTCAAAAGACTGGGATACATGGAAGGGACTTGAATCATTCTAAGCATAAAAAACAGCACAGGCAGAGGTACATTAGCTGGGGTATAGCTAGAACCTGCTGAAAAGTCTAGTTTGAATGAAGCAAGTGCATGTGGAGAGGAGTGTAAGGTCACTGTAGCAAATTAAAATGGTGCATGTGTGGTTTGACAGTAGCTCAGCTTCCATGAATAAGAGCTAGATTATACTTGTCATATATTTGTAAGCATTTTTAATTCTTGAATTATGGAGATTTAAATCTACAAAACAGCCTCGTTTTCACAGTGGCTTTGCCTATAATTCTTTTTTCTATTTTGCAAAATTTCTTAAATCACTTCATGTTTTGTTCCTTTCTTTCTTAGTTGGCTTTTAATGGAAAAAAAAAGATAGTATCACCTAATGTGATATAACTTTTCTTTTAGGTAGGATGCTTCTGGATATCATGTCTTAGTACAGATTTCTGGAAGAGGAAATGCTTTTTAGACATTTGCTCTATTTTGTAAGTATGATCATAAATTCATAACTGGAAGGAACTTTAAAAGCCATCTAGCCCAACACTCTCATTTTGAAAATGAGAACATTGAAGCCCAGATGCTATGCAAGGTTACACAGATAGGAAGTAGCAGACTCAGAATTCATATCAGGTCCTCTAACTACAAGTGCCATGCTCTTTCTACTGCACTTCTGCCAGTTAAAATCTTGACTTCATTCAGACTTTTCCCTGTCCACTTTCTCTCTGTGCCATGGCCATAAGAATTTAATCTAGCTGTATTTTTCATTGCCATCTTCCGCTGTCCTCTACTCAAGCTCATATTCTCCAGCATCCAAAGTTCAGCATTATTGAAGTTTGCAACTTCTCTCTTCTCTGGTCTCTGAAACATGCATATACCTCTCCTTTAGATGTTTTAATACTTATTTGTTCCAGAAACTATAGGGAAGTGATGAGTTATTTCTTTTTTAAATGAACAATGGACTTTTCGTTAAGATGGTAGCATGAAAGTATATGGGAGCTCGCACATGTACTCAGGTAAAGTTCTAAAAAGTGAATATGAGATCAAATTATGATGTTCCCAGTCAGATGGGTTCTACAGTCACTCTGGTTCACTGATAGTGATATTTTTAAAATACCGAAGGGGACTCAAATCAGAGAGGTAGGAAATGACATTTTTCCTCTCTGATTTTCCATATACATTTTCAGGGAGTATATGAACAAGAAAAATAACTTCATGTAGTACCTCAATTTCACACTGTTGAATGTGTTACTCAGTGAAAACAAAACAAAACAAACCTTTTCTTGTGAGTATTTCCCTTTTATTTTTTGAAATACTCTTTCCAGGGGCAGCTAGGTGGCACAGGGAATAGAACACTGGACCTGAAGTCAGGAGAACCTGAGTTCAAATCTGGCCTTACACCAAGTACTTGACACTTACTAGCCAATTGCCTTAAAAAAATAGTCTTCCTTTTTTTAGTCTGTTAAGTCAATAGAATTTGGTTATTTTATGTTCAGAGACTTAAAAAGTACAGCAATTCAGTTCCTTAGAAATAAAACAAATTAAGCTCCCATTCATAATTGTAATGTCCTCATCAATGGGAAATGACACTTTTTTTTTTTTTTGTAAATTATAGTTGGAAATTAGCTTCCCTTTTCTACATCAATAAGAGGGGAGAAAAATCAATATCCTATTAATAAATTCCAAGAAAATCTAGTATTAGAAGATCAGGAAGCCACAAATGCTTTGGTATATCAGAGCAGGAAGCATTTGCAGCCCTTTAAAAAAAATAAAAATCAACATTTCTAAACACTGCATACACTGCCTTGCATAAGCAAGAAAAGCAATTGACCGGGGGAATACATTCCAGGGCATAATTGTTGGCCTTGTGTGTTTTGTGCAAAGAACAACAAAGATTGTTTTCCAAAGTGAAGCTCCAAGAATTCAAAAACTTTATAAAAACAGGAGCAGAGTGTTCACAAATATATAGCCACTTAATCTGCATAGTTTTCTGTTTTCCCAGGATAGTCATTTTATTATTGGTAGATTAAATTGCATGAGAACCAGTTCACAAATTTCACAACTTGTATTAAGTGCTTCTCACTTTGAAGTATGAGAAACATTGGCCTAAGCAGGTTGGAGGACAAGTAAAGCTTGTGCTTGAATTCCCAGGGCAGGAGTTAGGTAGGCATACTGAGGGCATCTGCCACTCTCTTGCAGTCATTTGTCAGCAGTCAAGGCTCTAACCCCTTCGATGCCTTAATGAGTATCTTTAGTGGAAATTGGTGTGTTTTTCCATGTTATCTCAAATTCATAGCGGTTTAGTACAGATTCTCAACCTTTTTGAAATGATACTAGTGTTGGTATTTACACCTCATTAGTACCCTCAGTCACTTCTGTCCCTCTTATTGGATGCCAGAGCAAAAAGAAAAAAGAAAAAACCAAAAAACCCTCCTGTCAATGCCTCTGTTTAAAGAGGTCTCAGAAACCTATCAAACTCTTCATTTCTTACCAGCTGCACCCCTTGGATTCACTCTACCTTAATACCCCTATGCTGGGTACTTTCCCTCTCCATCCTAGTTCAGTTTCTTTTTATCTTTTCTTCCTCTTTTAAAGGGTAAGTTCCTTGAGGGCTGTGACTGCTTTTTAAAAAAAATTTCTATCTTCAACAATTAGCATACTGCCTGGCACATAGTAAGCTCTTAATAAATACGTATTGTGTTGTACACCCAATGTTGAGAGCTGTCACTCTTTTCTAGGAAATGGAAATTAGAAGTAATCTCAACTGATACAAATCAGATAGACAGTACCAGGTCGAATTATTCAGCATTACACTAAAAGACTATTCTAATCCTTCTCTTACTGTTGCCTCCCCTCTTCCTTCCCCCTTTGCACTTTTACCCACTTTGCATGTGTTTTGGGCTTACTGTTCTGTGTTCATGCTTTCCCCCCAATAGAGTAAAAGCTCCTTGAGGGGGGCAGCTAGGTGGAGCAGTGGATAGAACACTGGCCCTCAAGTCAGGAGGACCTGAGTTCAAATTTGGCCTCAAACCAAACACTTGACACTTACTAGCTATGTGACCCTGGGCAAGTCACTTAACCCCAATTGCCTTAAAAAAAAAAAGCTCCTTGAGAGTTAGCAATTGTTTACTTTTTTTTTGTTTGTTTGTTTCCCTAGCACCTAGGGAAGTCCCTGTGTAGTCAACACTATATAAATGCTTCTTAGATGAATTCCTCAGAACCCAGCTATTATTCCTTACTTTCCTATTCTGGTGTGCGCCATGGGGTTGGTTCTAGAATGGCATGAACCCTACATGACCCCAAACTGAAGCAGACCCAAGTGAACACTCCCTCTCACCACAATGCTAACATAAAAGAGGAAAACCAAGATCAGACACTCTTGAGTGTTGCAACCACATAGTGCTTCCCAGCCTCAACTTGTCTCTTCCCTGGATTCACTCGTTCACTCTTCTCCATCTCTCTGTAGCACTGTCTTCATTACCACTTGTAGTAACTTTCACCAAACACTTTCTAATTTAATTGTTTTCATCCAGTCTTTGCCCAGCACCTTCTATGTACAAGGGTTGAGGTTAAATTCTAAGAGTTACACATTAGCACACTTCTTCCTTCACTCCCATTCACCAGAATAATCAGCTGACACTTGTTTCAGCTGGCCCTTGCAGCCCTGGAACAAAAAAGAAGTGCTCAAGGTCCTCTTTTGTGAATAGCAAGAGGCATTGCCTTCAATTTTTCCACCCTCCTCTCAGGACCTCCCAACCATACTGACATTCTAACTCAACCAGGGTTTTTCCATTACACCACAAAGCCAATCAATAACAGTTTATATTTCTGCAGGCAAAACTTGTGTATTGTTGATCCAAACAACATAATTTCACCATAATAACATTGACATATTATCGTGTTATTTCATTTGTGTCCTACTCTTCATGACTGCATTTGGGGTTTTCTTGGCAAAGATGCTGGAGTGGTTTGCCATTTCCTTCTCCAGCTCATTTTACAGGTGAGGAAACTGAGGCAAGCAGGGTTTAAGTAATTTGCCAGCTAGTAAGTGTCTGGGGTCAGATTTGAACTCAGGAAGAGGAATCTTCCTGACTTCAGGCCTGGCACTCAATTCACTGCTCTATCTAGCTGCCCTATTAATATTTTGCCACACCTTTTTATGTTGTTTGTTGTTCATCCTTTGTTTTCTAAAAGGACCAGTGATGCCAGGAGGGTGATGTCTTGACTTGCAAGTGAATTTGATTTAAATGAGGCAGGGCTGTGCAAAGTCATCAGCCTCAATCTCTCCTCCAAAGTCATCTGAGTCCAGTGGCAAGACATATGTCAGGACAACTGGAGATGGCCCCAGATGCAGTGTTAAAATCTTACTCTTCAACTAGCCATCAGAGATTAAATCAACACTTTTTACTCCGCTTTTCTACCTTGACTAGCTCCTGCTTCCTTTTCTACCCACCAGTGTTTCTGATCTCAGATTGCCTAGCCCTTTCCACCTCCAACGGACTCAGTGATACTGTGCCCTATGTCTAGTGCTTGTAATAGTAAAGTTGTAGTTCACTGAGCAGAATGAGGGGAAGGGGCATTAAGAACATACTGACAACCCATTTGAAAAACAGCAAAGTTTCAGGGGGTATCATCTAAAACAAAGAAGAAAAATTAAGAAAGATGTTAGCTGTTAGGGAAATGGCTCTGATTTACCAATTGCTCAGTGTACTGGTACTTATTACATGTGACATTGGGCAAGTCACTTGAATGACTAAGTGAATGGATGAATTAATTAATCAATTAATTGAAAAGAATTTATTAGGCATTCACTGTGAGCCAACACTCAAATGTATTTGTTGCAAAATGAACTTTTATTATTTATCTTTTTTGCAGTTTAAAATTGTATTTCACATAAATTTATATTAAAGTTATGTTATTTTCTAATTACATGTAAATCAATTTAACATTTATCTTTAAAATTTTTGAGTTCCAATTTTTTATTTGTTTAAATTTATGTGTTTATATGAATTAATATTATTTATTTTTGAGTTTCAAATCTATTATTTTTTAAAAATCAATTTGTTTTCTTATTTTCCAAAGGATTCTTATTTTTATTTATAAAAGAATACTACTTGATTATTGCATAGTGAACTGTAGTCTCTCCTAATGCTACTGTTCATAGGCATCAATTGCCAGGCCAAGATCCCATTAAATAAATGCGAGATTAAAAAAAAAATTATCAGCAGTGTCTGTGTCTTTGGCTTGCATGTTGAATAGTTCTGTTATTATATTGGCAGTTCCAGAGACAATTTGGGTTTCTCATGTGGTCAGGGCTTACAGATGGAACATCTTAACCTTCTAGATGCCATTTTCCTTTGGCTTACCTTAGAGCTTTAGGAATTTCTTCGTTCAAAGCCATCTATGCATATGATTCTATTGAGATAGCTCTTTAGAGAAAAATGTCTGTACCTATTTAAAAGGGGTAGCATCCAATACGGTGTATATCAACATATATCCTGTAGAAATATGGTTCTAAAATTCAGGGTTGTTAATATCCTAATCCACACTAAATGCTCAGAGACAATATACACAAAAATAATAGGTCACAAACCAAGATCTCCTCATTATCTGTACTGTTTCATTGGGCTTTGAACATGTAAAGGCATGTAGAATAATGGCCCTATTGTTTGGGATTATTCATACACTTGTTTGGCTATATTTTGACATTCACTTCTTGGGAACAGTGTATTTAGAGCACAGACACAAGCATTTAGAAAAAATGTCCTCTGGATACCATAAATGGTTGGTTGTGGTAAGATTGTTGCCAAATTGGAAGCTTGGTAGCATTAACTTAGTGCAGAAAATAAATTATGATAAATAAGCAAGCATATTTATTTATTTCATGCAATCTTAACAAGCATCTATTAAACACTTACTATGATCCAAAGATTGGGTTAGCCACTAGGAATACCAAGACAAAAATGAAGCAGTCCTTGCCCTCAAGGAATTTACATTCTGTAGGGAAGACAGTATGTACACATAAAATATATATTAAGATATATTTATATATTATATAAATTATATTATATATATTATTATATATATAAGATATATATATATTATAAAAGTATAATATATATATATATATATCTCCAGAGAGAGATTACAAGTCTAATAGGAAAGGCAGGTTGCAAACTAATAGCACAAAGTTGCCAAAGGGCACAATGACATGTTAAGTGAGAATGGGATAGAAGACTAATGCCATTTGGGATAGGGAGACGGGAGAGAATGGAGCTGAAATGAATGGATATGAGAGAGCTGGGAATGGTGATAAGGAAAGAGAGCTTTGGTCTAGCCAATCTACAACTCCAAAGCACAAGGCTAGGGAGTGGAGACATATAGTAGCAGATTGTCTCAAAAAGGGTAATATTGATTTGATTATCCTTGGGAAGGAAGTGGAACTCCAGTGTTGAATAGATTATCTTCCCCTGGGGTGGCATATGGGACACATAAGAGATTCTTTGTTCATGGACTGATGGCCAATGTGAAGAGGGAGGTGCAGAGGCTCAGATAATTTAGCGATTTTTCTTTGTAGGTAAATTGTTAGTGATGCCATATAATGTTTAATGAATCTGGCAGGAATTATTTCACACAGGGTAAAGATGGTTTCCCCTTGAGAAAGCTTTCGTCGGGATTTCATTGTCAAGAGGACTGGGGATTTTAAAAAGTCCATCCTATGGGTTAGTTAGTATTCCAGGATCTGGCAGAATTTCACTGTACTTCTTTTAGATCTGTTTCTACCTTAGTAAATGTGATAGTAGAAAGGAACAGTGTTTACTTTTAGTAAATACAGATTTTAAAAGTTTTTATTATAACGAAAGCTTTCTCTTCCTTTATGCCCTAAACGGTCACCTAGACCTTGAAATTTTGCCCAATCAGAAGGTTCTATAAATCCTAGGGAACAGTTTAGATTTCCCTAGTTGGGAGGTTTCTTTTCTTTTCTATTTTTTTCTTTTTCTGAGGTGATTCAGACAGCCCTTTCCTATAAAGGACATTAGGATAGGAATGGGTAAAATTTTGGGGAAGTGGTTTTCTTGCTATTTATTGCCTTGGAGCAGGTGAAACTATTTTACCATAATCATGGGGAATGTGAATCCACCTAAAAGAAAGGGGGCCCTTTAGCCAACTTGGTGGCAATCTTGAGACCTTGGATAAAGGTGAGGAGTATTCATCCAGATCCTCTGAAGGAAGGGAAAAACTTCTCAATAGAAACCTGTATAGAGGCTCGGGTTCGGTGGTGGTAGTTGTGATGGTGGTTATCTTTCCTTAAAATAGTAATAGTTAACTATTTATATAGCAATATAAAGTTGGAAAAGTTCTTTACAAAGTATTATCTCATTTGTTCCTCATAACCCTGAGAAGTATTATTTTCCCCCCATTTTACGGATGAGAAAACTGAGGCCAGACAGAAATCAAGTGACTTAACAAACACCACATAGCCAATAAATGTCTGTCATATCTGAACTCAGCTCTTTTTGACTCCAGGACCAATAGCTTCCTTCATTCCCCTGATGGGGCTCTCAGGAGTGGGTAGGTTTGGGCTGGTGGCTAAGAAATGAAAACTTAGTGGGTTGTGGTATGGGGCAAATCTTGGTATTAAATTAGATTCTGGGATGGGTTGCATGCAAATGGCTTATGACATATTGTTGTTCAGTCAATTTCAGTCATGCCCAACTCTTTGTGACCTCATTTGGGGTTTTCTTGGCAAAGATGCTGGAGTGGTTTACCATTTCCTTTTTCCAACTCATTTTACAGATGAGGAAACTGAGGCAAACAGGATTATGTTACTTCCTCAGGGTCACACAGCTAGTAAGAGTCTGAGGTCAGATATGAACTCAGGTCTTCCTGACACCAGGCCTAGCACTTCTATCCACTATGCCACCTAGTTGCCCCTTCTGATATCTTAGTCACTTTTCCATAGATTGCTCTGACCCATGGTGGATATCAGCGACTCTGCCACTGCTACTGTGGCTCTTATGTTTCTGGTATTGTTCCTATTCATTGTTACTCTTGTACAATGGGAAACTCAGTATGAATTGCCCAAATATTACTCTCATTGAATGGACTGTACTTTTTAAAGAACTTTTATTTATTGGAGGATTTTTTTCTCTTTTGTTTGTATTAAGCTTCTCCTCCTATAAGCTGCTTATCCTAAGCTTCTTCCTAAGGTCAGAGTTGTTTTAAGGCCATTAAAATTGGAGGGAAGTCCCCTGGGGGATTTTTTTTGGGGGGGCCTTATCTCTAAATAGTGGGATGTGGTAAGAACAGGATTTATTTTATATAGGCTGGGATGGTTTCTCTTTAAGGAGACAAGAGGACATCCTCAGGATTTGGTTAGTTTGGAGTATGAGGGATATAAAAATCTATGAGGAGTTGTTGTTCCTGAGGTTTATTGAAATTCCCACTGCCCTGCAAGATATGTCTTGGACTCCATTGTTGCTGATGAATGTAATCTGATGAATAAATGTAATTCTGATGACTATAAAGGTACATGGCAATAATATCTATTGCATATCCTTTAAAATATGGTTATTATATGGAATTTTATTTTTATGGCATTTTATAATACACAAACGATCCCTTTCCAGAGCCTCAATTATTGAACTGACCCAAGCTAGGCCTTGTCCATAACAATAAAGTTTTATTGTTAAAGTATAAGATATTTTAATAATCCATTTTTTTCCTTGAAAATGATATGATGATTCAGCGACAGTATTAAATATTTTGAAGTTTCCATGGGCTCATCTCTGGCATTTGAAAAATTTGAATAGGGTTTGAGAGTCATAGGTGAAAATTTATTAAAAATTTATCCTTTTTATCATCCTTGAATTATCAATTTATAAATATATTAAAAAGCTAAGTTTTACAAATGTATCTGATTGAAATGAGATAAGTATAACGTACTCTGATTCTGATGGCAATATTTTTCTACTCATGTAGCAAAGGTTATGGTGTAAACACCAAGATTCTTGCTCACCCTAGTCTGTAGAGAGCACCTACCACCATACTGATCCATCAGGGGTTATACTAATGGTAGAATTGAGCTCTCACCCAATGAGCTACCAGCAACTGCTCCAGCCTTTCTCCAGTGGATCAGGAAAGAAATGCTTCTTTTCCAAAGAGGAGGTCCCCAGCACAGCAGCTGATGGATCAGCCATTTTGATGGAAAGCTTTCTACATTTTCTGACTCCAGCTTCTAATGACTGTTCCTGAACTCAGCTCACTCTCCTGCTTTTTCTCTTCCCGCAGCTTCTTTTCAAAGCTTTTCCTCCTTCTGTATTCTTAGCCCCTCACCTACAGGTTTCTTAATCACTTGTGATGCCTCAAATCAGAGTCTCCTGATGGTCAATGACTCATGTTTGTTTATCTTATGAAGTAAAACTCAAAGAAATTAATATTTCTGTAAAGTATGACCTAGCATTCTTTATTTAATCTTCTCAAAGTGTCCAAAGTCATTTGATTTATAATTTTGGCAGTTTAAACTTTAAAATTCTAAAAACAGTCACATCCAAATGAAATGAAGGATGCCAACACCCTGCAGCCATCATTACCCCTGACATCACTGTATTTTCAAACAAGTCCTTTTAGTGCATTCATCTGTTTATTCAATCAGTTTATCTGATTCTCCCAACAAACAGGCTTTCCCTCCTTAGCATTTTTTTTCTTTGAGAGGTTGTGTATTTTATCATTTTTCCTTACACATATATTCTTTTCCTGTCCTTTTCATATTGTTCACATACAAAAAGAGCAAAGGACTAATGATGAAATGTACTATCTACCTCCAGAGAAAGAGCTGACAAGTGTGTTCTTGGGGAAAGGCATAAAAAGGGGAAATTGAAATGTTTGGAAGTAGATAGATTGAGTGAGAAGGATGGATAGTGTGAGGAGCGGTGGAGTGATGGCAAAGAAGAGGAAAGCCATTCATGTCCTGGTGATTTTATCACTGACTATAGCTGCTTACTCTCAGCAAAGCCTTGATGGACTCTCTGATAGGCCCTCTTTTGGTTTGTATTGTCCATCAGAAGCACAAAATCTTAAAGGTGGCAAGGACTTCATAGGTAATCTAGTTCAGTTTTTACATGAACAAAAATACCCTATGTTTGACAACCTCCAATGATACTAGTATAATGCCTATTTGAAAATTATCTCCTAAAGAAGCTATACTTCCTTAAAAGGACAGAAGCCAAGAGCTATAATTATAACTGTGATACTGTGAAGTTCTTCTCCTTACGGGTCTAGGAAAAGTGTGTGTATTTATTGTTGATCTATGAAATAAATTGTCATTGTTTGTCCTTCGTTTTTGAAGAGGACCAATGGCATCACCGGATGATGTCTTCACTTGCCCGTGAATTGGATTTAAGTGAGGCCCAGCTGAGTAAGTCATCAGCCTCACTCTATCTTCTAGAGTCATCAAAGTCCAGTGGCAAAACAAGAGTTGACTGGTGATAGTGCAGGATACAGTGGATGACCTTGGCATCTTTGACATCTGACCAACTTCTGGCACTCCACAGCATGTGAGGACTAGCACCTCTGGTGTGAAGGCTTGCTGAACCCTTTTGAGGGCTGCTTATCCACCTTTGGTCACCCAACTCACACTTGTGGCTCTGAGAAGCTGTAGCATGTATAGCAGCCACACCCCAGTAAAACCATGGTGGCAGATGGGATAAACCAGGTTAAAGATAACCAATGGTCCTCAGACAGATCGGTGAGTTAGGGGATTGTCAACCCAAATATGTGAAGACTTCCCCAGAAGAATGAGCAGATGAGAGCAATTTGTTCCAGTGGGCCATGAAGGGGGTAGAAGCAGGTATGAAATAAACTATAGAGATGACAAAGGTGAAGAAATTGTGGAGAAACATCTTTATCAGTAGAACTTTCTTAACTGTTAGGAAGAAACATTATAAGATAATTTTATGAAGGATGAGTCTGCAAAGAGACTGTTTAGAGAGATGGCTTGAGAGAAGCTGAAGAAAGAATTTTTCTGTCATAGCTGGAGAAAAATTAGAAAAGACAGAAAGAGGTTGGATAGCCCATTTTTGAAGGAAATGTTTTAACTTTTATTTTGTGAAGAGGATAGAGAAAATTCTTGTGAAGTGACTTTGTTATCATAAATGAACTAAATGGTGTGGAACTTTGGTCTCAGAAGTGAAGAAAAGCCATCTGTCATTATAGTGAGGATTTTAAATGACTGTGGCAGTCATTTTTATCATAGATAGAATGCTAGAAATAGTTACTATGTATCTTTTTGTTATTGATTACGTTGCTAGAGAATTATGTATTAAATAACCTTAATATTTATTTGATTGTAGGACATTTTGGAATTTGATAGGTAGATATGAGTATCTGATATGAGGATCAAATCAGTATATATACACAGATGTGTGTGTGTGTGTGTGTGTGTGTGTGTGTGTGTAGCCAGATGTGGTGATAAGAATATGAGGTATGAAGTCAGGAGAAAACTGGATTAAATCCTCCCTCTGATATTTACTACCTCTCTGACCACAAATAAGTCATTACTTCATATGTACAGTTTTATCCTCTGCAAAATAAGTGTACACACACACACACACACACACACACACACACACACACACATAGCTTCATTTGTAAAATGAAGACATGAGGCTTCAAGAGGGCCTTGTTCAAGATCATGCTGCCTAGTGTCAAAGATAACTCTAGAAATAAATCCTTCCAATATCTAGTCCAAAACTCTTCTTATCATCTCACGAATCCTCCCTTCTAACTCCCTTATTTTACCAATGAGGAAAACCTTCCAGGGTTTGGGGAGGGTAGGGTAATGAAGACTTTGGAATCTTTGGACTTAGGAAAAACAGAAGAGATGGAAGTATATAACAGAAGTTCACAATTATTTTATACAATCTTTTTTTCTTATTCATCTTAGCTATTGTTAAGTTCACTATAAACAAAGATTTTTCCTAGAAGTAAAGGAGTTCATTAATTATAGTAAGAAGGCTTAGCCATTTAAACTTAGAACCCTTGCAGAGGTTGCCAGCCACCCTTTGAAGCCCCTATCCTATAAGCTCTATTTGGGAGAGTAGTTCAGAAAATAAACAAACAAAACTTTCTCAGTGTAATTGCTGTTTACCAGTTAGGTTTGCAGTGAGAGTTTTATTTTAAGAGAAAAAAATTGTCCAAAAAGTGCAATTTGTTACCCATAATGCCCTGTATTTTAGTAAAGGGCACTTTTGTTGAGCACTATTAAGTTCCAGTTACCTGGTTTAAATAATCTTGGTTAAAGTTTCTTTAATTCCTAACTCCTTTACTAGGACTTAACCAGTTTGTTTGTTTATTTTTTGGCACTAATTACTGTGGGTAAATCTGATCCCCAAGCATGTGAGAGGAAATTCTTTATATTGAGAAATCTAAATGAAACTTTTAGTGTCTAAGAAAAAAAGCTACTAATAGCTGCCTAATCAGTAAGCATATTAATAGATTTTTTTTGTCCTATTAGGCCTTGGAGTATTCCTTGCTGTCTAAAAGGCTGGTTTTGTGTGCCTCTGATTTTGGTCTGTATATTCTTTATTGTATATTGTGTGAAGAAATGTGTTGCCCAAGTTTCAATTTCAAGCCCTGACCCATTGTCAGTTTTTTATTAAGAATGTTGATTTTGGCTGTACTTTTATGTTAACAATGATAACTCTATCATTTATTACAGAATTTAGGATGCCATTTGTTCATCACATGGGGGATTCAGAGTAATTTTTAATGCAATGCATTTGACAAGGGGAAAAAGAGAAAGAAATTAAATGGAAAAGGAATGAATAAAGTGGAATGAAAATCATACAGCTATGATAACTCTCCATAAAGTTTAATTTTGCTAAAGTAAAGCTCATTCATCAGAAGTGGACAGAAGGCTCAATTTTAAAATAATAATCCCAGCTTTGCTATAGTTTTTAAAAGGCTATTAAAAGTTGTCTCTAACCTGCTTTGTATCTCTACAGATATGTTTGGCTAAAAACCAATCAACCATTTTGCAGAGTTAGGACATAAATGAGGTCTGATTGAAAACCCCAAAGACATTAATGACTGGGACTAAATTGCCTCTGGGAAATTGTAAACAAGAAGCCTCAATCTTAATGTGAATAATTATAGAGAACTAACAAACAAATATCTATTGAGAATACAAAGAACATTATTAATAGATGAGAAATACAAAGAAAAGTGGGTCCCAAACTCAAAGATTTTAAGATATTGATGAGAAAATAAACAGTATACATGCAAAACAATGAAATTAGTAATGCAAGACAATAACTGACTGCTAAATCAATTAATCAATAAGCTTTTATTAAGCACCAAGAGCAATATTATGTGCCAAGTACTTTGCTATGTGCTGGAGATACAAAGATAGAGGTGAAAAATTCCCTGCCCTCCTGAGAGCTTATATTCAATTGGCATGAGTAGAATGGATTAATTTTGGAGTTCAAAAGACTCCAATATAAATCCATTGACAGAACCATTGTGGGCCTTGGTGGTAAGGGAAAACTTCATTAAGGTTATTTGAAAAGGTCTTTAAAGGATGAGTAGGATTTGTATCAGTAAAGATAAATGATTTGGAAGCAGAAATGGTGGACAAGATGGAAAAGCAACGAGGTGGATAGAAAAGCAGAAAGAACATTTCAGATATGACTAGACTAGTCAGCTAGAGAAGAGAATTCTAATCAGTGAATAGTGTGAAATAACTCTAGAAAATCAGGTTGAGGCTCTATTATGAGGTGCACTAAAAACTAGGCTAAGGGGTTTGAACTTTATCACATAGGCATCGGAAATCTATTAATGGCACCTGAGCAGAAGAGTAACATAACAAAAATATTTTAGTCTAGTGCATCTAGCAGGTAACTAAACCTTTTGAAGGCATTCACACTTTTTGAAGATAGAAGAAAATGAAAACAGACTCATCTCGAGTTTTTTTTTTTGTACCTGCAGATTGTACCAGGATACTTTCAGTTCAATCTCTTATACCCTTTGTATCTAATTCAATGAAAATTAGTATTTAGAATCATGACTCAAAGACACTACCTGATACATTATTTTTGTTAAAAATAGAAAGAAAAATTGTACAAAAACATTCTAGAAAGAGTTGCCATGAGTGCTAAAACAAAACAGACTTTAATTTTAACTGGTAGTAAACCAGAAAACACATTCCCCAAATCTTAGGGTTACTTGATGTGTTATTGTGAAGTAATAACTATGGTATTTGGCATTTACAAAATGTTTTAGTATTTACAAAGTCATTTATATAAATATGCTTATTTGATCTTTGCCATAATCCTATGATATAGGTATTATTATACCTATACCTATAAAACCTATGATATGGGTATTATTATTATTATTATTATTATTCCCATTTTACAGAGGAAAAATGTAGGCATAAAACAGTTAAGTTCCTATCCCTTTCCTTGTCATCTTTACTGATCTAACAGAGGTGAGGTGAAACCTAAATTATTTTAATTTGCATTTCTCCTTATTACTGTTTTGAAACTTTCAGTGCATTTTCCATTGTAACATACTGGCTATCTTCTTGACATTTATTTTATAATAATTAAATTACATATTTAAAGACCCACTGTGGATCTGAAACCACCATCCAGCAAGGGAGATGTAAATAAAACATGTGAAACACCCCTCTGAACTCCTCTACTCAGCAGGAGTTTAATGCCCAATATTCATCATCATAAGCTAACTATTAAATATCTGAATATCTAGCTCAAAAAGACTTCCCTTAAAAAGGAAGAATAGTTTATGGCTGAATGACTACATGCTGGGACTTTAAAATATACAAAAGATAAAGAAGTTGATCCTGCATAAATGAGTCTAACTATAGGGAAGAGCAGTGATAGAAGTTTGGATAGAAGAGAGGATAGAAGTTTGAATTCTAACTCTCTTGAATCACTTTACTTTTGCTGGCCTCGGTTTCCTCATTGTAAAATGAGGAGTTTGGACTAGAGGGTTGCTGAGGTCCCTTCCGTCTTCCAAGTTCTACAATTCTAATGATTCCATTTTGACACTTACCACCATTTCCTCTTTAGTTTTTTCCTCACTCTTGATACTTCTGTCATGCCTCTTCTGAGAAACAGTAATAATAATAACAGTAATAATAATAGTATCTAATATTTATTTAGAGTTTACTGTGTGCCAAGCACTGTGCTACCATTTTATGATTATTACCTCATTTGATCTTCACAACAACCCTGATGAGGTAGGGGCCATTATTTCACCCATTTTACAAATGAAGAAACTGAGGCAAATAGACTTGCCCAGGGTCACACAACTAATAATTGTGTGGAGCCAGATTTGAGCAAAAGATCATTTCAGTACTCCTAATAATATTATTTAAGGAATGTTGCTACTGTGGCAATTAACTATCATTAGAATATTTTGGAATTTTCAGCCTGACATTTTCTTGTGTGCATGGCTTTGTTGTGGTATTAAAATTGTTTGGATATTCCCCATAGTTGTGAGATATGTTTATGAGATACCAAATGGTTACTGACATTAAAAATCTAAATGAAGTTTTAAAAATTGAAATATCTGGCGAACTATATTTAGAAAAGTCTAAGAAGCCTATCAAACATATTCCTATAAACCTGTTAACCTTTGTATTTAGAAAGGATCACTCTTATTGTCACACTGTGACACTATGTTTAAAATAAAATCTAAGAGAAGTCTGATTTGTGGTTGCTGTCATTTTGGACCTTCTCAGGAAATGCGTCTGATCACTTGAGAAAATCTTTTTTACCTACTTCAGGCTCATCACTTATGCTTTCAGGTCAAATAACCCCTTGACTTTTCTGTCTTGTTTGATTTCGAATATTTTTCAAATTAACACAACAAAATATGTCCTTTAGCTTCCCTTAGGGGGTTCTTAACTTAGAGTCTGTGAAATTAAAAAAATATATTCAGATAACTATATTTTAATATAATTAGTTTCTTTCATAATCTAAAATATTTTATGCATTTACAAACTTTATTCTAGGGTATCTATGACACAAAAGAAGGTTAAGAATGCCTTTTGCAAACATTTTGCTATACTATCTTTCCATCATATTCTGATGAATGTAATGCAAGGTAGTATGAATAATTTTCATTGTGTATATTACACTTTTTTTGTCTTGAGGATTTTTAATTCCAAAATTTTTCTGTATTTTCCAAGAGTGTTGCTTTGGGAATCAAAGAATCTTTTTTTTTAAAGTTCTCACTGCCTCATAAAACCTGTGTCCCTGTGAGTCTGTCATTTAATCTTTCTAGGATTTAGTTTCCTTATCTATAAAATGAAAGAGTTGGCTTAAATAGTTCTAAGGTCTCTTATGACATCTTGAGAACCAAATGAGAATATACTCAGTTTGTCAAGTTCTTGTTTAGATTCACTCATGCATGCATGCATGCATGCATTCTATAGTTGTTTAGTGGGCATCAGGATGTGGCAGCTGGAGCAAAGAAACATAAGTGGCAGTCAGTGATTTTCAAGAGCTTTCAGTTTACATTTGTAACCAGTTGATGGTGCTATCTGGCAGGGGGGTTAAGATGTAAAGCAATATACATATACTTATATACATAGATATATGTATATATATGGGTATGTGTATATATATGTATGTGTGTATATATGTATGTATACATATGTATATATATACATGTAGTTGTAGCTATACTTATTTAATGGCTTTCTCATAGAAGTTTTCTCAGTTTGAAAAATATCAGTTGAAAAAATTAAATTAAATAAATTATATAAAAATTACATCACACACACATACAATATTAGTTAATGGAGGCACTATACTAAGTGATGTTGCTATGCAATATCCTTGACAAATAATCATCCAACCATATTTAGATGTCTGATAATAATCCCATAGCTCACCTATAGATGAACTGTAGGGTTATTATCTTTTAAAATTGTTCATTCTAATTTTAAAATGTTTTTCCTTATTTAAATATTCAAAATGATCTTAGATTTCATCAACTAAGGAATTCTCTCCAACAATGCATATCACAACCCATGCCTGCCTGCCCATCCTATATGAAGCTTGTCTATGTTCTCCTATAAATATACCAAGGAGGGAAGAGGGTCAACCTATCATTGATCTCTCCCTTTCCATGTGATTTGTCTATCTTCTCTTCCTGTTATCTAATTCCTTGATGACATCTTTCATTACAGTTCTTTAGAGATCCATATTGGTTATTTATTGGAGTCTGCTCATACCTGTAATACATCTCCACTGACCTTATTGTGATACTTAGCCTTAGTTCTTCAGAGTACTGATATTCCATGTCTTGCTGCCATATAACAGTACCAGCAAAATGTTGGCAGTCAAAAGATGTACTTTTGCTTTCATGGGAAGCTTGTGGTCAATTAAAAAACAAAACAAAACAAAACTCTTTTGTCCTGACCTTTTTTCCCCAACTCTGTCCATTTGTCTGTCCTAGATCTCTTTAGGTTATCCATCTAAATGCATGTTGAAATCTGGACAATGGATAACCTTTGTTTACTTGGTCCTTCCTATATGGAGAGACAGACCAAATACTTTGAATTTAATAGCTGGCTTGATGCAATGCATACATTGCCATCTATAATCAGGAGTATCTAGAAGACTTCATTATCCACAGGGAGCCCACTATTATTTAAAACAAAATTTGTCAATCTGTAACTTCTATCCATTGTTCCTAGTTCTGTCCCCAGGAGCTAAACAAAAAATATTTACTTGATCTTTCACAGGACAGTCCTTCATATATTTAACAGCAGCTGTCATGTTCCCATAAGTTTTCTCTTCTCCAGGCTAAACATCCCTATATTCAATAACCAGTCACCATACTATATGGTTTTAATATCCCACATCATCCTGATAGTCCTTATCTAAACTAAACTTGTCAACATCCTTTATAAAATGTGACATGTATTCCAGATCATATATTACTTCAGGTGCAGTTTGTTTCATTTTGGAAACTTATTATTAATGAAGTCTAATATAACATTAGACTTTTTTTTTTTGCTGATGTACCACAGTAATTGATTCATACAGAGCTTGTAGTCTACTAAAATCCTCTAGGTTATTTTTCTTATGAGTTATTATACTTTGTTCTTTATCTTGTACACATGCAATTGAATTCCTAAACCTAAGCACAAGACTTTCTCTCCTCCCTAGCAGGTTTTATCTTAATAAATTTGACTCACTGTTCTTTTCAATTGACGTTTTTTAATCCGATTTCTGTTATACACCATATTAGCAATCTCTCCCAAATTCTTGTAATCTGCAATTTTGATAAGTAGAGTTTTAATTGCTTGGAAGGATGGTTCTTGGTGGGAGTGTGGAATTGTAGGTTTGTATGTGGGGGGGTGACATCATAATATGTCAAAACTAAATTTATTACAGCTTTCATAAGCAAGCTATCTATGCTTTCACTTAAATAATTGAAAAAAAAATGTTGAATAGCACATTTACCTATGAGAAAAGGTTAGATTGTGTAGCCTTCTTCTAGAGGCATCATTTTGGGCTGACATAAAGTCTTCAATCACTAGTCTTTGGTTCTGGTCATTCAAGCACATCTAAATCTACCTTCTCTAATATCCATTCTTTCATTCATCCAACAACTCTCCATCTGTCCACAAAGCTACTATAAGAGACTTGTCAAATACCTGCTGAAATCCAGGTACGTACTTGTCAAATCCTGCTGAAACACAGGGTACTGTGTTTACACAGTACCCTATCTAGTAATCTTGTCAAAAAAGAAAATGAGATTAGTCTGGCATTACTTTTTCTTGATGAACTAATTCTAGCTTTTAGTCATCATGCATGCTCTAGTGAAGGGTTCAAAAAATCCTCTAATAATATGTTTTAAAATTTTACAGGAAAGTGAAGTGAAGCTTAAGTACTATTCTCCTGAGTTAGTCAGTGTCTCAGATGCCTCTTGGCTTTGCTCCAACAAGCCCTTTATCCCATTGGTAAGTACCTCCCAAAATTTCTATTTTAAAGAAAGACCACAGACCAGCCATCCCTTATTCCCCACACTTATCAGCCATGCGCCAACCTCCTTCCTTCCTTCCCTCCCTCAGCTTTTCATATCCTCTTTCATGTGTTGTCCATTTATAATAGAAATTTTTTGAGGTTTAGGGGCTGTCTTTTTGCTTGTATTTATATCCCCTGGGCTCAGCAGAGTGCCTGGAAAATACTAAGTGCTTAACAAATGTTTTCTGATTATGTCATATGGTTTGAGGATTCACCTTCTTCTCTTTCAAGGATCACAGGATTACAGAATAATCAAGACAACATTTGCATATTTTAAGCTTTTGACATTTTACCAATTCTCTAGATTTTCCCAAAGATCGCTACAACAGTTTGCAATCATTTAGGAATGTTTTTCCATATCTTCAGATACAATTCTTCTGGGACTTATGACTTGAACCAATCGAGGGCAGCTAGATGCTCTTTTGCCATTCCTCTTCTGACCAATTATACTTAACTCTGCCCTCTTCCTTGCCCCATATTAAATCAGTCAGCAAATCATCTTGCTTACAGTGTCTCTAAGATGTGTCTCCCCCTTTTTTCCATTACTAGTGCCACCAATCTAAGTTGGTATACATTATGACCTTATAACTGGACTATTTATTCTGATAAAATTCCCTTTCATTTTCTCTCTGATCTATTTGTCCTGTATATTTCTTTCTTATTATGACAAGAAATTATTACTTATCAAATTGCTTATCAAATAAATTTTGAGCATTGTATAAGTGCCGTGAGAACTATGAGTATGGATGTGTTAGAGAATATGAGGAAGAAGGCAACCATGATGGTGAATGTTCCTGAGTTCATGACATATAAAGACTGAAAGATTGTTTAGCTTTCAGAGAAAAAATTTGAGAGGATGTAATTAGTAGGTTGAAATATTTTCAGAGTTGTCATGTGGGGGTGAATTAGACTTTATTCTGTTTGGTCCCAGAGGACAGGACTAGGAATAATGCATGGAAGTCATGAACACAATTTTAGACTTTAGGAAAAAACATTTTCTTAGGAAAAAGTTCCTAACAATTTGAACTTTTTGGAAGTGGAATAAGCTCCCTTGAGAGGGAGTGGTTCCTCCTCTCCATAGATGTCTTCAACTAGAGGCTGGATAGACACTTGCTGGGTTTGTTATGGTGGGGGTGTTTTTGTGTACTGGTTGGACTAGATGTCCGCTGAAAGCCCTTCCAACTCTTGAACTCTGTGATCCTTTGATTCTGTATATTATTGTAGGATTTTGTTTATGGGGATAGAAAACCATATTTAAAGAACAAGGAAGAAGGAAGTGTCTTTTTAGACTATTCATATCTTTATTTGAATTGTGTTTACTTAATACTATTATAATGTTATCGGTCCATTTCACTTGATCAAATAAAACAACTAAAAATCTAATTAAACTTTTAATCATTTAACATTACTGTGAGAATCTCATGATTTCATGGTTGTTGTTGTTGTATTTTGATTTCTCAAATGGAAAAGATGTTATCCTGGCAAAAGGCATGCCTGCAGAGAACTACAAAGCTGGGCTAAATCTTGTGAGGAGAAGTGAATTCATTTCTCCATATAAGATTAGTAGAGTGAGAGAGTAAACCAGTGCTAAGCTGAGAGTCAAGTTCTTAAATAGTGGCAGCTATGTGGCACAGTAGATAGAGCACCTGGGCCTGGAGTCATGAAGATCTGAGTTCAAATTCAGCCTGAGACATTCACTAACTAAATGACCCTGGGCAAATCACTTAGCCACTGTCTGCCTCAGGTTCCTCATCTGTAAAATGAAGATGATAGCACCTACCTCCTAGAGTTGCTGTGAGGATCAAATAAAAATAATATTTGTAAAATGTTTTGTAAACTTTAAGGGACTCTATAAATAATAACTATCAGAGCAGCTAGGTGGCACAGAGGATAGAGCACAGGCCCTGAAGTCAGGAGGACCTGAGCTCAAATCCAGCCTCAGACCAAACACTTGACACTTATTAGCTGTGTGACTCTGGGCAAGTCACTTAACCCTAATTGCCACCCCCCTAAAATAATAGCTATCATTGAGCAGCATGTTCAACTTAATGGCTATGCACGTTTCTCTTTGATTATCCCTCGTGTCTATGAAGATAACAAGGTATGGAAGCTACAGCTGGCTTGGAAAATTACCACCCTTTCTGGTCTCAGTTTTCTTATCTATAAAATGAGGGCTTGGACTAGAAGAACTTTTAAGATCCTTTTCAGCTCTAAATTCTACAATTCATGATCAAATCATTGAGAAATCATTTCAAACCCTTGTGGAGAATAAGTTTGGAGGAGGTAAGAAAATGATTGAGAATCAAGAGGTTATATGAAGGAATACTAGTAGTGGATTAGTGTAATAGAAAAAAAAAAGCAGTAGGTTGGGAGTTGGTTTCTAACACTGGCTGTGCTGGAAGTGAGGTGGCATGGTGGATAGAGTGCTGGGCCTAGAGACAGGAAGACTTATCTTCTGAGTTCAAATCTGACCTCAGACACTTACTAGCTGTGTGACTGTGGGTAAATCACTTAATCCTGTTTACCTCAGTTTTTCATCTGTAAAATGGACTGGAGAAAAGGAAATGGCAAACCACTCCAGTGTCTTTGCAAAGAAAAAACCAAATGGGACCACAAAGAGTCAGACATGACTGAAAAACTTGCTATACTGCAAAGTAACTGTGTGACTTTGAGGAAGACATTTCTCTTTGCAGGGCTTAGTTTTCCAGTTTGTAAAATGAATGAAAGGAATTAGACTAATGAAATAATCTCTAAGGTTCAACCAGTTCAAGAAATAGGGAGGCAGGGTTGCATAGTAGGGGGATCCTGGATCTGTAGTCAGAGGACCTGGTTCAAAGCCTACCTCTCATATTACTAGCTGTGTCCAGGGGTGTTCTGGAGTCTCCTGGAATTGGTCTTTGAGAGCCAATTGTTAAATTTTTAGCATGAGAATTTATACCTTGAAAACTGGCAAACATATTATAATTCAGGGCTTGATGTATTGTTTTGTTGATTGTCTAGTTTTAAGAAAGAGATGGAGAAGTATATCATGGGTACATTAATTTTTTTCCAGAGAGCCAATTGTTAAACATTTACCCATATCCTACTGTATGTGACTTTGAATAAGTCATTTCCTGTGCCTCATTTTCTTTTTAGATAAAATGGGTTAGACTAAATGACCAGTGAAGTCGCTTTTAGTTCTTTAGTTCTGGGATCCTAGATCTATAATTCTAATTAATTTTTGATATATTGTGAAAAAACAAATTCTAGTATTAGTAGTAATAGCTTAACTTTTATATAGTATTTTAAATTTTGCAAAGAGCTTTTATGTGCCTCATAATAGACGTGTGAGTTATATGCTACAGGTATTATCATCTTCATTATACAGAGGAAGCCATTGAGGCTCAAACCAGTTAAGTGACATGTAAAGAGTTGCATTGCTAGTTAATGTATAAGTATTAGATCTGTTGAGCACCTTCTCTTGAAGAGTTCAAGTGTAATGAAGAGGGAGAATTCCAGGCAGATAGAAGTTTGGCAGAGTATTTGAAGCCAAGAGAGGGGAATGAATGTTCACTCTAAGCCAAGCGTAGGAGAACGTGCAGAGAGAGCAGTTAGCAGAAAAAAGTAGGGAAAATATCATGGAAATAACGAAAAGAGGTTATAGGCATTATAACTGATGTCGTTCCTTGGCATGAACTAAGAAAAGAGGGAGAGCCAGAATTTTTTTTTTCTTTTCAGAAATATTAGGGATGTGACTTTCCCATAGGATCTGCCCTGGGCAGAAATCTGGAAAGAGTAGCTAAAACTAGTCATGTGTGCATTTTTTCAGGCTTTGGAAAAGTAATCCTTTCAGTTGAAATGGATGGGATTATAGTCTTTTATTTCCTGTATGGAATTAACTCCTTGTTATGCTGAGAGATGAGAGTGCCCCTTATGGACCTTTTGTTCTTAGAGTGATGGGCGAAAGGAAAGTCAAATCATAGAAGTTCTAAATAAAGCTGATGCCTCATAGAAAAATGACTTCAGAGGCACATATCCCCAATGCTTAAAAAAAGTGGGCATTATATTAACATGATAGAGATATTATAGGAAAATAAGGACTGTTCTAATTATTTTTAAGGTTCCCCAAGGGAAGTAACCCATCTTGTGCTCTAGGCCTTCTTTAGGCTCCATAGGCCCTCTTCCCACAATGCAGTATCTGATTCCTGAAGCTCTTCTTGAGACACTAAAATTCTTATAGTTCTTTCCCATATCCATATCCTTGGGTTTATAGGGATATTCAATTGGGCTATGAATTTCTAGAGTCCTCCCCAACCCACCAACTCAATCCTTGAACAGAAGAAGAAGATGAGATGAGTCATGAGGGAGGGAAGATTATAGATTTAAAACTGGAAGGAACCTCAAAGGTCATCTAGTCCAGCCCTGATTTTACAGATGGAGAAACAAAACCCCAGAGAAAAAAGCAGAGTGATCTGCTTTTGGTTGCACAGGTAAACAATGTCAGAGACTTGATTTGAACCTAGGCTTTATGACTCCATGTCTGGTACTCTTTCCACTAGACTATAAAGGCACATAAAATAATTTATTTTATTCTTTATCTTAGTTCTTCTTCCTGGATAAAAGAGGTTAACTGTGTCCATATCTTACATATTCTTCCATTCCTCATTAGCATTTCTAGAGACTTCCCTGTCTTTGTGATTTTTATTTTAAGATTCTTCATTACTAGATGAATTACAATACAACACCTTGTGCGTTTCCAGGTGGTGGGGTAGAGTACTATCCAGAGAGTTTCCTTGCAAATCCATTAATTCAGTCTTTCAACAAAGATTTGAGTGTCTGCAATATTCAGTTGTGTTGGATCCTGAAAATGTCCTGTATTATGTGTTGAAATGTTTTGTTTAGTATTGGAATGGTTTTTCTTTGATGCTTTTAAATGTACTCATTTGCTACACAACACAAAAACATATGGATGCTTTAAAATATCTAGTTACTTGGAATCAAATAGGCAGAAAATGTCTTTCTATCTGAATTGACTGCCTTTGACTGAGTTAGTCCAACCTTCTTTCATCTAAATGATGTGATATCAATATAACCAAGAAGGTTTTAACCATAATGATGATAACTATGATGATATTGATTTCCATGGTTTTCTATACTTTCATGTATTAGGTGTCTATCATTAGATAGTGTATATGATTTTATTTTCTATGTTTAAACTTTCAGCACAAGTTTACTTAAGAAGAAATAATAAAGCATTTCTCTCCAAACTGTCAAGTTTAGTGTCAATGTAGATTATTTTCAAAACTGTGGAATTTTCATTTTTATTTATTTTCATCTTTATCACAAGTACTTTTACTGCAGAAGTAATGGTTTCAAATGTCATAAGTCATAAAATGAGCTTTAAAATTATCAGAATGTCTTATAAAAAAACTGGCACCACTGTATTTGTGGATTTTTCTTTCATGTGTAAATGTACTGGAGTACCATATATAGTTTTTTCCTATGTCAGTCAGTCAATACTCATGTATTGAACCTACCATTTGTCAGACACTGTGCTAAGGGCTGGGGACACAAAAAGCAAAAACAAAAAACAGTTTCTGCTCTCAAAAAGCTCATAGTCTAATGGGGGAGATAACATATAAACAACTATACTTCATATGTAAAGGATAAACTGCAGATAATCATTAGAGGGAAGACACTAACATTAAGGAAGATCAGGAAAAGCTTCCTGTAGAAGATGTGATTTTATGTGGGACTTGAAGGAACCCAAGAAAGCCAAGGGAAAGAGATGAGGAGGGATACCATTTCAGGTATGGAAGACAACCAATAAAATTACCCAGAGATGGGAAGGGGAGTGTCTTGTCGAAGGAACAGCAAGGAGCCGTGTCACTGGATTGCACAGAACATGGTGAGGAGTAAGACGTAAGAAGACTGTAAAGATAGGAGGTGAACAGGTGATGCCAAACAGAGGATTTGATTTATTGGGGGCTGCATAGTGTTTTAAGATTTTAAATATAGACATACAAACACACATATACACATACCTCACGTACCACATACATGCTTCTGAAAGTCCTAGTATAGTTTTAGCCTAAATCTTAGTAAGACTTTTAAGATATCCTGTATGTCTATGTGTGTATACATGCAATATACATATAATGCATATTTGTAAATAAGTACATATATGTATGTATATGTATATGTATATATACCTACATGTGTATCACTTACGTGATCATTACAACAATCAAGTATTACTATTCTTCTTTTGCAAATGAAAAAACTGAGGTTTAAAGAGGATAAGTGACTTACTTATGGTCACAGAGCTAGTATATATTAAGGGTAATACTCAAACCCAGGTTTATATCTATATGTCTTATCTTCTCTCACTCAATTCTGAGCTCTTTGAGGACAAGGACCATATCTTTTTTTCCCCCTCAGTATCTAGGACAGCATTTTTCTCAAAAGAGATTTTCATAATGTGGCAGAAAGGATGCTACACTTCAAGTCAGAAGACCTGTTTTCTAGTCTTGGCTTCAGTGTACTAGGTGTATGACCTTGGGCAAATAATTTCATCTCTATGTACCTCATTTTACTCATCTGTCAAACAAGAACAACAGTGTTTGTACTACTGACTTCACTAAATTTTTGTAAGGAAAGTGCTTTGTAAGCCTGAAAGTATTATAGAAATATGAGTTATTACTACTGCTAATAATTGTTGATTCAATAAACTTTTTTTTAAAAAAAATATATATCTTATCAGTTCAAATAGATTTTATTTCCCTTGAAGGCAGGGTTTGGTTCTTAATTACTTTTTGAATGACTGGTTATGAGTCCTGGGTGAACTGACCAAACTAACATTTTGAACTTATAAGGCTAAGAATCAGACCAAAATTCATGTTAATCCAACAAGACCAAACCAGCTGGTGAGATCAGTCCTGCTTGATAGCTTTCAAGCAGCCTCTTTATTATCTTATCTAAAACTTTTTGAAGAGGGACCTTTTCAGTTTGGTGAATCCCAAGCTCTGCTGGCACTGCTTGGATAGATGGCAGCCATACCTACACCTATATTCTTCCTCTCAAAGACATCCCAATGAGGCATTAAATACTCTCAAGGAAAATAGGGAAGCAAGGGTATAAATAGTTCCATACACTGAATTGTCAGCCCATCAATAACCAATAGCTGGCTTCACATTAGGTAAACAGATTTGCATTACTAGCAAAATCCTGCATTTCAGAAACATTTAATGGGTTATTTCATTCACTCATCAACATTTAGAAAACACTTATTAAGCATTGACTATGTGCAGTTCAATGTGCTAGGTGCAAGAGGAAATACTAAGAAAAATAAAGCGTTGGTAAGCATTGTCTCAGGTGAATCTTTAAAGGGAAAACAGTGGAGGTTAGGAGTGTGCTGGAGGCAGCTCAGACTGCTCTCAAGTTAAATTTTCATTGTGAGCAGTTATACCTTGGAATTAGGAAACATTAAAAATTAAAGCTTATTATTATTGTTTGCTTATTATTGTTGATTATTATTATTTTATAATAAAGCTTATTATTTTTGCTTTTGATTGTCTAAATTTAACAAAGTGTTAGTAATACAGGTTAAAATTAAAAGTGTATCATGTATACTTTTTATTTCAGAGAGAAAGTTGTTAAACCTTTACCAGCATACCCTGGGCATAAATATTGTAATCATATTTTTTGAACTCCAAATAAAGACACGTGATCTAACATAGGATTATTTTCCTAATTTATGGATTTATTTATGTTAAATGTTTAATCTTCTCTGCTTGCCATTCAAGGCCATTCATAATATAGCCAATATTTCCTTATCTCATATTTCTCCTGCCATTTAGCCCTCTTTGCCCCTGTAACACATACTGTACTCTTCTGCTTCCATGTGGAATGCCTTCCTTCCCCGACTTTGCCTGTTAATTCCCTATCTACTCTCAAGAAGAACCTCTCAAATATAGGATCCAATAGAATATTAGAGGTGAAAGGAACTTGACATTATCTAGTTCAACCTTTACCTGAAAAAGAATTCTCTCTATAACAAGACCTACATGTAGTCATTCAGCGTTTCCTTGAAGACCTTCATCTTGGGGACCTTCACTATATCTCCTGAGTCAGCCCATTCTACTCTTGAATGGCTCTGATTGTTGTTCTTTTTTGGGGGGGTGAGAGAGGCAAGTGTCTTGCTCAGGGTCACACAGTTATAAGTGTCTGAGGTCAGATTTGAACTGAATTCCCCCTGACTCCAGGGCCAGTGCTCTATCTACTGTGCCACCTAGGTGTTCCTGATAGCTCTGATTGTTCAGAAGGTTTTCCATACATTCTAAGTTTTCCACTCTGCCATTTCCATCCATTGTCCCTGTTTTTATAGAGTTCTGGACTTAGAGTCAGGAAGAGCTGAGTTTGGATCCCATCTCAGAAACATACCAGGGCAAATCACTTAACCCTATTTTACCTCAGATTATTCATTCTGAAAAATGATGGGGTTTGATTCAATGATTTCTCTAAAATCCTTTCTGGCTCTAAATCTATGATCCTGTAATTTTCTTCTTTAATCTAAACATTTGAAATTCCTTAAGCTAATCCTTACACAGATTCTGAGGCTCTTCAACACCCTCCTAGGGACACTCTAGCTTGTCAATGTCTTTCCTAAAACATGGTGCCCAGAACTGAAAACAATGCTTTAGATGTGGTTTAACTAGACTAGAATACAAGAGGGCTATCTCTTTCTTTGTCCTGTACACTAGGCTTCTCTTAATGCAGCTGAAGATCCAATTAGCTTTCTTGGAAGCCATGTCACATTAGCAACATGTTGGGATTGTCAGGCAGTCAATAAAATTTTATTAAGTATCTGTAAAATGCCAGATATTATGCTAAATGCTGGGGATACAAAGAAAGGCAAAAGACAATCCCTGCCCTCAAGAAGCTCACAGTCTAAAGAGGGAGACAACATGTAAAACAACTAAGTATCAGACCATCTATATACAAGATAAATAAGAAATAATCAACAGAGAGGAGGCACTAGAATTAAGAGAGATTAGGAAAAACTTCCTGTAGAAGGTGAGATTGAGCTAGAACTTGAAGGAGACAAGGGAAGCCAAGACATGGCGATGAGGAGGAAGAGCATTCTTTGCATGAGGTAAAGCCCGTTAAAATGCCCAGAGTGTGTAGACAGAGTATCCTGTTCAGTGAGCAACAAAGAGGCCAGTGTCATTGGATCAACAAGTACTTTAGTGTAAGATAAAGAAGACTGAAAAGGTAGAGAAGGTTATGAAGGTTATGAAGGGCTTTGATCGCCAAACAGAACTTCATGTTTGATCATGAAGGTGATAGGGAGCCAATGGAGTTTATTGAGTAGAGAAGTGACATGGTCAAACTTATCCTTTAAGAAATTCACTGTGGTGGCTGAGTGGAGGATGGTCTGGAGAGGGAGAGACTTGTGGCAGGCAAACAAACATTAGGCTATTTCAATAATCCAGGCATGAAGAGATAGGCTGCAAATCAAGGAGGTAACAGTATCAGAGGAGAGAAAGGGACATTTTCAAAAGATATTATAAAAGCAACAATGGACAGGTCTTGGCAAGAGATTGTGTATGGCAGAGGGATGAGAAATAGTGAGGAGTTGAAGATGATACCTAGTTTGTGAGCCTGGTGCCTCAATAGTAATAGGGAAGGTTGAAAAGGGAGAGAATTAAAGGCAGGGATAATGAGTTCATTTTTGGACACGTTGAGTTTAATATGGCCATAGGGCATCCAGTTCAAGATGTCAAATCCTCAACTGGAGGTCAGTAGAAAGGTTAAGGTTAGTTAAATAGATTTTAGAATCATCAACATAGAGATGATAATTGAAATTGATCCAATGAGATCACCAAGTGAAATAATACAGAGGGAGAAAAGAAAAGGACAAAGGACTGAACCTTTTGGTCAGATAATGTGACCTAGATGAGGAAACAGGAAAAGAGACAGAAGAGCAGTCTGATAGGAAGGAATAGAACTGTGAGAGAATGATGTCCTGAAAACCTAGAGAGAAAAGACTATTAAGGAGAAAAGAGTGATTGACAATGTCAAAGGCTGAAGAGAAGTCAAGAATGATGAGGACTGAGAAAATGCCACTAGATTTGACAATTATAAGATCATTGGTAACTTTGGATAGAGTAATTTCAATTGAATGATGAAGTCAAGTCAGGTTCTAATGAGTTAAGACGAGAACGAGAGAAGTGAAGACTCCTATCATAGATGGCCTTGAAAGGAGTTTAGCCCACTAAAACTCCAGATATTTTCACAAAGCCCATTGTTTGGTCACACTTCATCCATCTTGGCTTGATGGAGTTGATTTCTCAGAACAATATGTATTCCTTGACTAGAGTTCTGAGGCTGAGTCAAGATGATCTGAATTCAAATCCTGTCTCAGATACTAGCTGTGTAACTCCCAGGAAGTCACTTACCCTCTCTTAGCTTCCTCATTTCCTTAGCTGTATAATTTCCTGGGGTATTTTGAGAATCAAATAAGATAATATCTGTAAAGTGCTTTGCAAACATTAAAGCACTATATAAATGTTATTCTCTATTCCTATTATCTATCATCTTATTAGATGCAGCCCAATGTTCTAGTCTGTCAAGGTTTTCTTTTAAGATCCTAACTCTGTCATTTAACTTTAATCATTCAACAAGTATTTATTAATCACTTGCTGTGTGCCAGGCATTGTATTAAATGACAGGAATACAAGACAAAAGCAAAATAGAACCTGAAGAATTTACAATTTAGCCAGAAGAGCTGATGTGTACTAATATTGATACGTACAAAACAGATTAAAGGCTAGCCCAGTAGCTCTCACAAAGTAAGTCCTTATTAAATATTTGCTTGCTGATTTAGACCTCGGATTGACCCTCATCCCATACAAGGCAGGATCCTAAATCAAAAGGAAGAGCATTTAAGCATGCTTATTGCAAAGTCAGGTGAAACACTCGAATGTTGTAAAGAGTGTAAAAAATAGAAGTGCTCATAGGGACTAATGTACCTGAGCACAACCCCAGCTTTTTTTGAGGATCGTATTTCTTCCCTTAAGAATTTTCCCTTTAAGACTGAACCAAATGAGGCCTCTTGAGAACAGGTTGCCCTAGGTATTCTCAAGAGATATGATTCAGTGCATAAAAGTACACATAATTATTTTAGAACATTCTTATTGGAGAAAATACATAATTTGCTATTTAAATAATATATTTTCCCCAACAAGAACATTTTGATATAATTATATGTGCTTCTAACTTCAGTTTTATTTCCTTTTTTTTCTCACTCAACAGGTTGCAGGTTGCTTAAAATAGAAATACCAGTTTAGTGGAAGCTATAATAAATCAACTTCTTCCAGCTTTTCAAGGTCAGGAATGCCATATTTGTCCTTAAAACTTCAGTAATGAGCAATGACTACTTAACTGCAAAACTATTTGAAAGTATAAAACTCTAAGCAATACCAAGGAACATTTGTGTTTTTGAAATTGGTGTGCGTATCTTAGGGAATTCCTTATTCCTCAGATAATATAATATTAGTATTGTAAAGTATATGTTAAAAACAACCAGACTAATTCTTTTAATTTTTAGCTGAAGGAAATGAAAACCAAAGAAATTAAGTGAATTGCCTAAGGTCATACACTTAGGGTCCAAGTACATTGCCCTCGGTACATTTAATGCTTAAAATACTTCCATTTTGATGGCTAAAATGGCTCAATTTTGCTTTAATTTATCATTATGATTTTTAATAAAGTTTGCCTCTAACATCTTTTTCTATATTAAGAAATTAAATTAGATAAAATGACTATGGAGAAAAGTGAAATGTTAATTTCTTAGGAATTAGTACTCTGAGACATTAATATGTTGGGTAGAGAATCAGAAACAAAATTTGAAATCATTTACTGTGCTTCCTAAGCCTGTTTCCAAATTCTTAGGACAATTTGGACAAGGCTAATAATGTTTAAAATAGAATTTATTCACATTTGGTTATTTAATATTTTTGATAAAATATTTTCTTGAATTTTGACATTTAGAAAAAACATCACTGAGATTTATTTTTGAAATTTTGAAGGATGATATTGTTCACATTGCAGTTCATTGTGACTTGACTCTCAAAAATTCCTCCATCCACTAAACACAATTCACTTATGCTATTTATGCTGTGCCAAGTAAGATTTGGCACAACTTTGTCATTACCTAATGTTTTCCTCAAACGACTGCATAGTGTAAAGTGAACTCATTTTATAGATTCTTTCTCAGCTAAAGAAGAAAAGAATGCCTCATCTTAAAATCACATAACTATGGAATTTTAGAGATAGATGGGAACCTTGGAGGTCATCTAGTCCAAAGGCCTCATTTTTTTTTAATTTTTAAGGCAATTGTGGTTAAGTGACTTGCCCAGAGCATTAAATCTATAACCCTATTTAAAACACTAGAAATAGGAATTTTCCCAGATTTTGTCACAGATTTACTTTGTGATGTGAATATAGTATTTCAGATGTGGTTTAACTTGGGCAATGTGATCATTACCTTCTGAATCACCTGGACGCCATTCTTCTATTCTAATATCTTTTTTGTTGTTGTTGTTGTTGTTCTTGTTGCTTTATCATGTTGTTATCTCAATGCTTTTTGCATTCCACAGGTCTTTTTAAAGTAAGCTGCTGTCAAATGACCTCTCTTCCCATTCTGAACTTGTGCAACTGATGATTTGAATCTAGGTATAGGATTTTACACTTTTTTTTTACTATTTAATTTCATCTTACTATATTTAGCTTTCATTCATGGAGAGCCTTTTGGACCCTGATTATTAATTAGCCAACATGTTAACTATTTTGTCCAATTTTATGTTATCCTAAAAATTTCATTATATACTACCTTCATTCAAGTCAGTGATGAAAAAGTTGAACAAAATAGTATTGAAGATGGAGCCTTGTGACACTCTAGTATGCAACAATCTTTAAGTTAACACCAATATGTTAATTAATGCTCCTTGTATACAATTAGTTCTGAAACTGCCTAATTATATAATCATCCACATCATATTCTACATCTTGTCCACAGGAATGTGGAAAGGAAAATATGTCAAAAATATTTTAATATAGTTGTGCTTCATTAATTGCTCTTTCCCTGATCAATCTTGTCAAAAAAGGAAATCAGTTTTATCTCTCATGACTTACTTCAATGAATTTATTAAAACCCACTTGGGTTATCTTAACATGTTAATTTGTAATGGTTGGCACTTCCTTTTCTAAGTGTTACAAACTGTCCCTTTAATGATCTCAAGAAATTTGTCTGGGGCAGAAGTCAAATACATTGATGCATCATTTTTTTTTGTATTCATCTTTCCTGAAAACTGAGACATTTGCTTATTTCTCATCCCAAGGTACCTCTGCTTTCGCCTATGATATCTCTAATATCCATCCCTAAATTTCCTCTCACACTGTTCCTAAATTAGTTAAGACCACTATTTACTTCTTACTTAGACTAATAGTCACGTGTCTGCCTATCTCTCAGTCCTAAATCACGTGGTCTCCATTTTTTTTTGGCAGAAGACTGCCTGCTCCTTTCTCGAGTTTTTATCAAAAACACCCTTGAAGTATACTTCAGGTATTTTCACAAAGATTTTATAGAGATGAATCAGTAGTTTCTTTTACCCTTTTCCATCACCATTTTTGGGTAAAATCCACCAACAATGATTTTTCTATTCTTGTGAAATGGAATCTAATCTTTCAAATATCTTGACAATTTATCCTTGAGTGTCTTTTAAATTGCATTCCCTCTAACACGAATTCCTTCTCTACGTATTTGGTCAGGGCTGGCTGTTCTTCTTCAATTCTTTCTTCTGAAGTATCATTGCTATTTCTTCATATAGTACATTGGGTACCAAGATGATTGAGTCCAAATGTCATGGTTCCGCTGTTGTTGCTGATGAAAATAGACCCTGCAGCAGATGTGTTCCATTTCCCACCCATTTATTGTCCTTCTTCCAGTTTCTTCTACAAATGCTCTTGGGTGATCTGGTTTAGTAGCATCTTATGCCAATTTTTTTTGTTCCAGGCTCATTTTTTAAAATTTTGTTTTGCTGATTTGAGGCAGTACTTACTGCTTGGAGTTTTCCAGTATCACCATACTTTGCAATGCTTTGCAAATGAGTTAGTACTCTAAAACAGTGAAGCACTTGGCAAGAAGAATAAGTACTGGCTGGCTGTGCTGATTGCTTACCCTTTTGTTGTGGTAACTATTTTTCATCAAATAAACTTTTCCAAGAAATGGTGATAAACTAAGTGAATATCTTTGCTTTTTCTCCTTCATCATTTGTAATAATAATTACTATATTATTAAGAATTGACACTGTTAATATTATTATTCTAGCTGACATTTATCAAGTGCTATAAATTTTCAAACCATCAAAGTTTGGTATAAACCAGCATCTCACACTGCATACCAAGGTAAGGTCAAAATGGGTACATGACTTACACATAAAAGCTAATACCATAAGCAAATTAGGAGAACATGGAATAGTTTACCTGTCAGAACTATGGATAAGGGAGGAATTTAGGACCAAATAAGATATAAAGATCATTACAAAATAGAAAATAGGTACTTTTGATTATATAAAATTTAAGAAAAGTTTTTGCACAAACAAAACCAGTGCATCCAAAATCAGAAGGAGAGCAGAAAACTGGGGGAAAATTTGCATTAAGTATCTCTGATAAAGGCCTCATTTCTTAAACATATAGAGAACTGAGTCAAATTTATAAGAATATAAGTCACTCCTCAATTGATATATGGTCAAAGGATATGAACAGGCAGTTTTCAGACAAAGAAATCAAAGTTATCTATAGCCATATGAAAAAAGGATCTAAATCACTATTGATTAGAGAAATGCCAATTAAAACAACTTTGAGGTACCACGTCACCCCTATCAGATTGGCCAAAATGACAAAAAAAAGATGATAAATGTTAGAGAGGATATGGGAAAACCTGGTCACTAATGTACTGTTAGTGGAGTTGTGAACTGATTCAACCATTCTGGAGAGTGATTTAGAACTATGCCCAAAGGGCTATGAAACTGTGCATAGCCTTTGATCCAGCAATACCACTGCTAGGTCTATATCCCAAAGAGATATTTTAAAAAAGTGTGTGTGTGTGTGCATGCATGACCTACTTGTATAAAATTATTTATAGAAACTCTTTTTATGGTGGCTAAGAATTGGAAATTGGGGAGATGGATGCCAATTAATTAGGGAATGGCCGAATAAGTTGTGGTGTATTGTGGTCTATATTATTGTGCTATAAAAAATGACAAGCAGTATGACTTCAGAAAAACCTGGAAAGACTTACATGAACTGAGGCAAAGTGAAGTGAGCAGAAGCAGGAGAAAGTTGGACACAGTAACAGCAATATTGTATGATGAAGAACTTTGAATGGCTTAGCTGTTCTCAACAATACAATGACCCAAGACAATCCTAAAGGATGAAACGTGGTATTTGCCTCCAGAGAAGGTACTGACATTATCTGAATACAGATCCAAACATACTATTTTTCTTTGTTTGTTTGTTTCTTTCTCTCTCCTTTTTTTCTTCTTTCATTCTTTCTTCCTTCCTTTTTTTTTTTTTGGTTCAAGTCTTCTTGATGACTAGCATGAAAATATTTTACATGATCATACATGTATCAGATTGCTTACCATCAGTGAGGGGGAGGAGAGGAAACTCAAAACTTTTAAAAAAATATTAAAAATTGTTTTAATATGTAGTTGGGGGAAAATAAAATATTTAAACAGAAAGATTTTCAAACCACTTAACATATATAATCTAATTTGATCCTCACAACCATGCTGTGAGGTAGGTCTATTATTCCCCCCATTCCATAGTATGAACATGTTGAATTTGAAGTCAGAGGGAAGATCTGGGTTTTAATCCCAACTCTGACACTATTTATGTGACTTTGGGTAAGTCACTTGCTAGATATGCCTCAGCTGTAAAATGAAGTAGTTGGACTGGATGATCTTTAGTTCTAAATCTATGATCCTATCTGTGAGAGGTAAAGGGGACATAGCTTGTGGCATTAATTCACCAAACTTCTTAGGTTCTGACACTTTACAATATAAGTACTGTAGTATGGATACAGATGAGGAAACTGAGGCCCAGGGAAGTCAAGTGATTTGGCAAGATGGAACCCTGACCCCCAATCTCCTCTATGCCATTCTGCCTTTCTGAGTACTCAGAAAGGAAACCTTAAAACTTTGCTTAATCTAAAGAAGAGGTTCCCAAACTTATTTGACTTACCACCCCCTTTTAAAAAAAATTACTCAGTACCCCTACTAGAAATCTACTTTCTTTAACTCTTTAATTTTTTTGGACATTTGCATCATTTCAAAAAATGTAATTTTTTTTTAAAATGATGCATCTTAAATTAAATAATTTATTGTAAATGTGTGGGATTTTTCCTGCATTGAAATTTTGATGATGCAATATTACATCATGTAACCACATGGTATCATATTGTAAACAAGTCATTACATGCACATATTCCTGCCAATGCATGTTGAACTTCCTGACAACGTGCGACATGCTTACTTGCCAACACTTGCTTGTTAAGACCTGCTGGTGGACTTAACCACTGATCCGTTACACAACAGATGAAACATGTACAAATGGTTTTTCAAAATTTTCTTATCTTTTTTTCTTTCCTTATGCTTCCTGCCACCTTATTTTTATTCAATGCCACCCAATTGCACCCAAGTCTACTATACCCCCCTCCATCTTTCCAGTGGCCCCCAGTGGTCAGTATCACTCATTTTGGGAGCCTGTGATTCTAAAGCAATACCAATTTTAACAATTGGATTATTTCATTAAAACAAACATCTTAAAATTATAAAATAATAACAATTATACAAAGTTTTGAAAGTTATACCAAAAATGCCATCTTCAGCACCCTAGATAAGAACTCTGAACAGTAGTACATCAAGGATTTATAAATTGTGCAAAGAAAAGTGAGTATGGCCTGTAATGGTTTCACCTTGTAAGTATTAATATCAAAGTTGTTGATTAATAATGTTACTCTATTACCAGGGTTTCTAGAATATTAAAAAATAGTAAATTAATATGTATGATATATGAATATACACACAGAGGCATGGTGAGGCTTAGCAAATTAAGAGCTGGTCTTAGAATTAGAACTACCTGACTTCAAGTCCTGACTCTTGACACAAATTGTCTGTATGACCTTAGGCAAATCACTTAGTCTCTGAGAACTCTTTAAGACTAAAAGTAGGGGAGAAGTTGTGCATTTCCATTGATAAAAGGAGGTTATTTTCCTAGAGGCAGCTAGGTAACATAGTGGATAGAGCATTGGTCTTGGAACAGGCAGCTAGGTAACATAGTGGATAGAGCATTGGTCTTGGAATAGGCAGCTAGGTGGTATAGTGGATAGAGTGCAGGGTCTGAAGTCAGTAAGAGTCCTCTTCCTGAGTTCAAATTTGGCCTCAGATTCTTACTAGCTATTACTCTGGACAAGTCACTTAATCCTGTTTTCCTCAGTTTCCTCATCTGGAAAATGAGCTGGAGAAGGAAATGGCAAACATTCCAGTAACTTTGACAAGAAAACCACAAATGGGGTCATGAAGAGTGGGCCATGATTAAAATGACTGAATAACTTAGAATCAGGAAGGCCTGAACTCAAATCAAGCCTCAGACACTTACTACCTGTCTGACCCTGGGCAGGTCACTTAGCCTCTATGTGCCTTAGTTTCCTTAACTATAAAAGGGGATAATAATAGCATCTTTGTTGTAAGGATCCAAATGAGATAATATTTGTAAAACAGTGAAATGGCTGGCACATGGTAGGTGCTTAAGAAATGCTTGTTTCCTTCCTTCTAATGAACTCAAAGATCATTGTAAAGATTGTATGAATCATTGCATGTACATATAAATTTAACATGAGCTATTTGAGAGCAGGAAATGTTCAGATTTTTTTTTCGCCTTTCTTTGTCTCTCTAAGTACTTACCAAAGTTCCTGGAACACAATAGGTGCTTAATAAATGTTTGTTGTTATTATTATTGCGTATGAATTAAAAGAAAATCAGAATAATATAGAGGATGGAGGTCCAGACTTACAGTCAGGAAGATTTGGGTTCTAGTTCTGCCTCTAACAACTATAAGCTGTGTGACCCTGGGCAGTCACTTAATCTCTCTGGTCCTCTGGCAATTCTCTGAGAGTATACGTTAGAGATACATTACTGGTATGCATCACTCGGAAGGGAAATTTCCACATGGATAAAATGAGAGACATAGGAAAAAAATTAAAAATAGAAAAGAACAGTAGCCCTTTAACTTCCACTCCTAAGGGTGTATTGCTCTGACTCCCTACAGATTAATTAAGTGTGTATGGAAATTAACTTTATGGCCAATCAGGTTGTGTTTGATTTTCAGAACCTTCCTTTTAATTGACCCACCTCCTTCCTTCCCCAGTGTTTGTGGTGAGGCTGTTAACATATGTTTTGTTTTATTTTCACTTCTAACTTACACTTGCTGTAAACACGTTATTTATTTTTAGACTTCCCTCTGTATTTTATTTCAAGCTTTTTTTTATACCCCACATTCCTAGTCCTCTGTTAATCCATCTTTCTTATGTGAAAAAAAAATCAGAAAGAAATGTCATTAGAATAAAAAGTTTGGGTGGGCCCCGAAAAATTGACTGAAGTGGCATTTGCGGATGGGGAAGGATTTGAGATATTAAGAAATTTGAAGAAGGAACAGTTTAAGTTACTCTTTCAGTTGGCCAACACAGATATATAGCAGAGGTATTGTGGTTAATGCCCAAAGGGAGTGTAGGTACAAAGGGAAGAAGGTTTGGGGCTACCCAGGACACAAAATAAAAAAAAAAAAGGTTATGGTAAACCATGGACCACCCACATTTCTATAAAGATCAGTTATACAAAGTGTTAGTACAGGACAGTGATTCCTGATAGTTATTGTTATAGAGTTTTGAGGACCTCTTCTCGGTTCGGTATCTTGTTAAACCACATCGCTGGCTACAGAAGAATAATTTCTAAGTAGAACCTTCTATCTCCTTACTAGTCTATCCCCTCCCATGAAAAACTATGGTAGAAAAACTTGGTTTCACAGAAATGAAGTCTAATGGGAGTTGGAAGTCATCTAAAACCCTTGTTTTACAATGAGGAAATTGAGGCCCAAGTGGTAAAGTGATTTGCCCAAGAGCAGTCAGTCAGCAACAGAATCAGGATTCAACTCCTATGGGTTGACCAAGCAATTCTAATTCCAAAGGAAAGTGCCACATAAAGTGCTCCAACCAATCAAAGGAATTGGTATCTCAAATTTTTCGGACAAATTGAATTTCATAGTTAGGGGAGATCTTTGGACCACAAAGCTAAAGGAGGGGGAGAAAGACTCCTGACCTCTGACCAGTATAGGGAAGACAAAGATGGCTAGACACTTTTAAAGAAAACACTCAAAGGAAACAGCATGGGGCTAGGCTGTCAAGCAGATTGCTTCTAAATGATTGCTGGGTAAGGAAGTGAGACATCTGGTAGCCTCCTATTTCACATATTATTTTCGCTCACTAGGTGCCAAATTCTCTTGCTGCTGTTGCTGAAGGAACGCAAGAGTTGTCAGTGCTAAATGCTCTTACTGTTGGACAAAGAACCGTTTTCCCTGCCTAGTTATGGCTCTGAACCGAGATTCTCTGTTGGTAGAGCCAGCCAGTGTTCTTTCCACAACATTTTATTACTCTCATTTCCCAACCTTTACATTTTCTTTGTCTCCCTCAGATACTGCTTCTCATCCCTTACCTCACAACCTGGAATTTTCCCACAATACTTCCAAATCACAGTGTCACAGCTGACGCTTTACTGCATTATTTTGCCCAATTTTTCCAGCTACTTGTCCAGAACACATCTTTTATGGGTCTACAAAACATTTACTATTAAAAGTCTTTTCTTCTTAGAAATCCATTAACTTAAAACATTTGATTCTCCTCCTCTTTGTACCTTGTGTCACCTAAAATTATTAATGTCTTTCCCCACCTTCCATATGATATTCCAAAATTTACTTTGAATATATTTTGTATTTTCTTATCTGTGTATGTGTTGTTTTTCCTAAATAGAATTTGCATTTGAGTTTAGGGACTGTTTCATTTTTGTCTTTTTTTTTTATCATTGGCACATAGTAGAAATTCAATAAATGTTTCTGGAATGAATTAATGAATAAACCTTAGCCGTGCCACTTCTAGTTGCCCCCTCCCCCCTGCTTCTAGCCCCTGTCCCCTGAGCTACTATGCTGACACTATGGATGATGATGTTAAAAAGAATTAGCTCTTTTAGCCCTTTGAGATTTTGTGTCTAGTTCATGGAGAGTGGGAAAGAAAACACAGATATTTTGCTCATCTACAGCATAGTTTGGGTTGGGGGAAAAAATCTAATCCTACTCCCAATTTTATAGAAAAGAAAAGAGAGTCACGGAGAAGTTAAGTGACTTGGTGAAGGTTGCAGAACAAATTACTGATAGAGATGAGAACCCAGGTTTCCTGAGTTCCAGAACTCTATATCATAGCTTACTCTTCTGTGACATTCAAAACTCATTAAATTCAAGCTTCCAAACTCTTCAAAGGTGTAGAAAGATTCCTTTACTATGAAAGGGAGTGTCTTTTACATTTCAATGTCTTTGTTTTTGCCCCATCAGACTCTCTCCTGTGTTAAAAGTTAAAGGGGCCACATCCTTAAATATTTGTGGTATCCCAGAAGACTTAGTACAGTTTTAAACCATTAAAAGCTTGTTATTATTATTATTTTTTTTAGCAAAACTTAAGTTTTAATGCCTTAAAACTGCACTAGAGACTTTTGGGACACCTTGTGTAGTCTTTTTTTCTCAAGCAGCAAATAGGCCATTGTGCCTTTCTTCACATTTTTGTTTTGGCAGAGGTATATTTATTCTACGTGCACGCATGTATACATACATATGCACACACATATGTATATATATATACATGTATGTGCATATATATGTTTATATGTGTGTGTGTGTGTATAAAATTTTCACTAAGCATTCTAGTTCAGAAACTGGTGGGTGGACCAGCTTGTCTTCATATATATGTTGTAACATTTTAAGAAATCTTTCGTAATCTTCAGTACTAGCAAATCCACATGTTACTTCTCCATCAGTCAATATACCTTTATTAAGTGATTGCTGTGTACCAGGCACTGTGCTAAGCCCTGGGAATCAAAAAAAAAAAAAGATAAAAGACAGTACCTACCCCTCAAGGAGGTTGCAATCTGATGGGGTGGCAACATGCAAATAAATATATACAAAATGATCTACATACAGGAAAATCGAAAATAATTAGCAGAAGGAAAGCACTGGAATTATAGACTTGGGGAAGGCTTCCTGTAGAGAAGGTGGGATTTTAGCTGAGACTTAAAGGAAGCCAGGGAAGTCAGAGTGAAGGAGGAAGAGCATTCTAGGAATGAGGGCCAGCCATAAACAATGCCTGGAGCTGAGAGATGGAGTATCTCATTCTTGGAACAGCCAGGATGTTAGTCTTAGAAGATTGAAGAATATGTGCTAGGGAACAAGATGGGTAGGTATATATTTTTTCCTCTGGATAGTTTTGAGTAAGATTTTGAGAATTTGTATGTCTCTTCCCCCCAAGTTCTAGGAATGTTTCCAAATTGGAAAGATTATGTTAGTATGTATTTCAAGTAGTCAAAGATTTGAAAGCTAGAAAAAAATTTTTTTTTGCTGATTTCAATCTCCTTTTCTCTTAAAAAAGGAAAACAAGATGAAAAAAGAGTTTTTCTTTTTGCTTTTGTCATCCTTTGCTCTTTTTGATGTTGTCCTTACATGAAGGTCTTATAAGGCAAGAGATACTGATTATTTAAGTTGTTTTAATCATAAATCACATATGATATTTCATAAATACCTTTGAAAGAAGTTAATAATAATAACAATAACAATGTATTTGAATAATAGCGCTTCACAATTTACAAGGTTCTATCATCTACATTATCTCCCTCGGGCCTCACTACAGCCCTGTAAGGTAGTCAGAACAAGTATAGAGTATTCCAAAAACCTTAGTGCTAAGACTTTTTTGACTACCTGTATTATTATTCAGAGTTTGCAGTTACGAAAACTGAGACTTTTTAGTCTGAGTTTTTAGGTAATTTTCCCCTATAAATGGCAGAGCCAGAACTGAAACCTAGGTCTTCTTATTCCAAATTCAAGTTACTATGAAAATGAATATTTTTTTTTTAGTGAGGCAATTGGGGTTAAGTGACTTGCCCAAGGTCACACAGCTAGTATGTGTCAAGTGTTTGGCTTGAGGCTGGATTTGAACTCAGGTCCTCCTGACTTCAGGGCCCATGTTCTATCCACTGCGCCACCTAGCTGCCCCAAAAATGAATATTCTCATTGCCAAATGAGAATGCAGTCTTTGGAAAGGAACACTCTATTGAGGTTCCTTATAGTGAAAAGTTACCCAAATGGTGATGGGAGTCAGTAGAGTGGGAGTGCCCTTGTTACGGATTTCATCACACAAAGAAGAAAAAGTCCAAGAATGTTGGAATCACTTTTAAATTAGGTTATGCTTTTATTGTGACATTCAGGTTGTCACCTAACAGGCAGAATTTGATATAAGAACCCAATACTTGTCAACATGCTAGGATATGAGTAGGTTTCTGAAGTATCCGTGAAATCAATTTGATTCTTTAAAGATTTTTCTTATCAAATATCAGAAGTTCTACAAGCAAATCATGTTTCTTATAGAATGTGTCCTTTTTCATATGTTGTCAAATGCTTTAAAAATTTCTTATTTATTCTCAGTGTAGCACCCCCTCTGGGTTATCCCTTCTACTTGCTCTCTGAAAAGTTTACAGATTTCCAGGGATGGTGACTATCCTCAGGCTCTAGGGGTAATCCTGTAGTTCTGCCCTCATAATGCTATAGCTCATGTACCCTCACTGGTGTAGTTTCCATTAACATCTAGTCAGTAGACACATGGCTGCTTATAATACTCACATAAAAATTCTCCCCGGGGCAGCTAGGGGCTCAGTGGATAGAGCACTGGCCCAGAAGTCAGGAGGACCTGAGTTCAGATCCAGCCTCAGACCAAACACTTGACGTTTACTAGCTGTGTGACCCTGGGCAAGTCACTTAACCCCAATTGCCTAAAAAAAATTTTCCCCCAAAAAACTGGGGTAGACTCTCAAAAATGGACACAGCATCAGTGGGAAGAGTAAATTCAAATTTAGATCACAAAAATAATGAGACACAGGTAAAGAAGGCAAGTGACCAAAGAAAATCACAGTTGTAGAACTTCAGGGCCCTAATGTCATTTCTCTTCTTGTAGAATCCTCTTGTAGCTTCACCCTTGGTGTAATATTTGTGTTGAATTAATCTAGACTCTCATGGTCTGTTCCTCCTGTCAGTCCTTTCTATTGTCTCTCTTCAATAGCTCTCTTTAGAAGCCAAAGTTTACCCTATCGTCTGTTGTCCTGCTCTTGGAAACTTCTTCCTCCCCTGAATGACTAACTTTCTGTAATTGCCTGGAGTGCCTTTCTCTCTCTCTGTCTCTGCCTCTCTCTGTCTCTGTCTCTCTCTCTCTCTCTCATCACTCCAATTCCTGTAATAAAGGATTCCCTTTCAAGATAAATATACTGCAGTTCTTTCTCCTATTGATAAGTGTACAGAAAAATCATGATTGAAAGTGCCTAGTAAATTTTCTCATTACATTAAGCCCTTATATGTAGTGTTCATGTCAAAAGAACCATAAATCCTGTAAATTTCTTATATTGGTTTTGTGCCAGGACTTTGAACCAAGCAAAAAAAAAATACTTTGAATTTGTTTTGCAGAGATTTGAAATTTTTGCTACTCAACTCTGACATTCTCAATTAGCAGAAAGATAAATCAGTTTACTAAAAGTGAAAACAAAATTATCATTAAGATTATTTTTCTTTTTTTTCTTACAAAGATTTTGTTTTTATTTGGGGGAAGGGGGAAGGGGGAGAAAACAAATACTTGAAAATGTAAAAGAAAACACAGCTAAAATGTAAGAGATTCTTAATGTTGATGTTTAGGGGTACTGGGACCCCCAATATCACAACACATGGGTCCTGCTGGAAAGAATTTGACCCAAGCCTTCCTTCAGCCAAAAACAAAAGTTTATTAGAACATCTGTCATATTGGGCAGACTCTTAAGGAGTCTGAACATTATTTGTAAGCTATTGGCTAGATTATAAGAATCTGAGCAGGGGCTAGATTTTAGGAATCTGAGGCTTTGGCTAGATTATAAGAATCTGAGACAAGATGATGTTTCAATGTAGATACAAAAGTACATGTATATAAAGTTTAATTGGGGCTCTTTTATCAGTTGACTTTGGCATTTTCCTGCAATTCCTTTAAATGCTGACTTTTTGTGTCAGTTTCCCTAAAAGATTATATTTGTTCTTGCGCAAAGTTATTTTCATGTATACTGGGTTTTTTTTTGTAATAATGTAATGTAGACGCAAAATGATAATCCTGAAATGTATTTAAGAAGAGTGTTCATTGTCTTATTTGCAACATAATATATTTCACTTATGTATTATTGAAAATATTATTAATAAACATATAGTCATCTTATTTAGAAAGACGTTGGCAAGAAAACAAGAGAAATTGTTCTGAGTTACTGATTGATAATGTAATATGGGGATTATATGTTATAGACTACATATGCTCAGAATTCCTTCTTACCAGTCTCAGAATGTGACATTTAAAAGAGCTAATATTTACACAGCACATTATATATGATTTCTCATTTAAGACTCATAGCAATTCTGTGAAATAACTAGTACTGGTAGCATTATTACTCTTTTATAGTTGAGGAAACTGAGGTTCAGAGAAATTGAATGACTTGCTCCTGGTCAAAGAACTGGTAAACATCAAAAATGGAATTTGAACTTGATTTTCTCCTGATTCTCCTTCCTGGCATGATTTGTTTGACCACACTGTGCCTGTCAAAATGTATCTTGAAATTGAAGCTGTGACTTAAACTTAAGCATTTGCACTTCATTTTTCTGGTGGGCACAGATGTGATTCAGTAACTCTTTTTCTATTGTACTTAAAAAAAATTTAGGAGTAGATTTGGTTTTTTTTGACTTGTAGGACTTTTTTCTTCTTCAGTCCTCAGCACCCAGTACCCATCTATGTACGTATAAAAAGCAGATAGGTAGATTTTTCTGATAAAATTTGCTCCTGTGTTAAACTGAAAGAAGTTAAATTCTAAACTTGGTGAAATTTCATGAAATATGAAAATTAACAGCACACAAAATTGACTCAGTTTTCATCAGGATGCATTTCCTGATTTTACTTACCATAGTTTTTAGATCCTATCTCTCTATGTATAAAATTAGTACTTTCCTGTATGCATTGGGTAACAAATGGATTTTTTAAGCTCTTTATTAACAATTCAACTCAATTTAGTTCAATTATGCAAATCTTTATTAAGTATTCACATTCTTGAAAGAAAATGAAAACTTTAAATTAGAAACATATACTCCATAATGTACAAAAACACACAGTAAGTACATTCTCTAATCATTCCAGAAAATTAATGTCTAAGAACTTCAGTCTTAAAAATAATCTAATTTTTAAAAGTGAGCCTATTCTTAAATGCATTTAAAATACTGCTTTTATCATGCATTCCATTGTAAGCATCAGTTCTCCTACCTTTCTTTTGACTTTCTATTAGCCAATGTTTCCATGTTTTTTCAGAATCATGGAGAATGCTAGGATTGAAAAGGAGAATCTCTGCCAACTTTTTTATTTTATAGACAAGGAAACTGAGGCAACACAGATGTAGTACTTTTTCCCAAGGTCATATAGACTGTTAGTGGCAGAATTTGGACTAGGACCCAAATATATTGATTACCAATCAAGTATTCTTTCTTATAATTGTATCAAAATATAATACTTTGTGGGAATGTATCCTACCTACTAAGTGGCAATTATTTTTTTTCAAAGATACCTACAATTTGACTTCCCCTGAATATCATCATGAACTAATTTCAAAAAGAAATGGCAGTCAGGATCTTTCAAAAGTAATAACTCCCTTGAGCCAGCAATACCACTACTAGGTGTATTTCCCAAGATGATTAGGGAAAAAGGAAAAGAACCTATATATTCTAAAATGTTTATAGCAGCTCTCTTTGTGGTGGCAAAGAACTAGAAATTGTGAGGATGCCCATAAATTGGGAAATGGCTAAACAAATTGTGGTATATGATTGTGATGGAATACTATTGTGCCATAAGAAATGATGACCTTGGGGCAGCTAGGTGGTGCAGTGGATAGAGCTCCAGCCTTGAAATCAGGAGAACCTAAGTTCAAATTCAGCCTCAGATACTTGTTATTAGCTGTGTGACTCTGGGCAAGTTGCTTAACCCCAAATGCCTCATCAAAAAGCAAAAAAGAAAATGAAATTATGAACTTGATGATCTTAGAAAAGTATGGATAGACTTGCACAAAATAATGAAGAATGAAATGAGCAGAACCAAGAGAACTTTGTATACAGTAACAGCAATATTGTTTTAAGAACAACTTTGAGCAACTAAGTCATTTTGACTAATATAAACATCCAAATTAATTACAAAGAATGTATGAAAGAAGACACTATCTACATCCAGAACAAAAATGATAAATAGAAATAAGTATAGAATTATTACATACACACACATATGTGTGTATATATTTGTATATACATATTTGTGTCTAATGGTAGCCATCTCTAGAGGAGGAGGGAAGAAAAAAGAGGGAAAATTTGCATGATAACTATTATATATTTAAAAGGAATAACAAGTTGTACATAATAGATTTGCAATTTTACATGCAGTCATCTTTTTATTGTGTTATAGAAATGCTTGGTGTAGTCCATAAATTAAAAATAAAATAAAAAAAGAAAGTAATAACTCCCCAAATAGGAAAACAAATCAAATTAGCATAAATGCAATCATTTCTGGGCTGTTTTCTGATGATGAGAGCATACAAAAACTTTGGGTAATTAGAGTTATTTAGTCTCAGAACAACTTCCTTAACACCAGGGAAATGTCCTCAGTGACATTACATTTCAAAGTGGGAGAAATCCTGCAAGTTGTACAGAAGAGTTGTTGTTGGTCAGATAGGTTTCTGTTTGAGCTTATCAGGATACTAGTATTTTTATTTTTATTTATTTTTTCATTTTTTTTTTAGGCAATTGGGGTTAAGTGACTTGCCCAGGGTCACACAGCTAGTAAATGTGTCAAGTGTTTGGTCTGAGGCCAGATTTAAACTCAGGTCCTCCTGACTTCAGGGCTGGTGCTCTATCCACTGCGCCACCTAGCTGCCCCGATACTAGTACTTTTAGAGAGGAATAATTAAAAACCCTGAAGGAGTTATTTCCTTCATCCAGGGAAAAGTAGTTGGTTTTTATAAATAATAGTCTGGATCATAGTAAGAACTAGTTCTGTGTAACAAGTAGCATTTACACAAATTGTCTAAATCTGAGGGGTAATGTGGCCTTACAAGTCTCTTTCCTGACCTGCTTTGCCCTAGTTTAGGAGTAATAAAGACTTGGAGGGTATCCTTTTTGAACATTTTCTAAACGTGTATATGAATGCATGCACATATGTAATACATCCATGCACACATACCTATACACGTATATATGCACACATAAGAATGCATGCATGCATGTATACAAACATACAGTGTGTTCCAAAGAGGAGGTGTACTGGAAAATATTTAGCAGCCAACCATCCAAAAAACACTACATACTTTTAAGTTTAATCTTCATCATCAGCATCTTCACTATCACTTTCTTAAGTCTAGAGACAATCAACAAAATGGCAGCCAGGTGGTGCAGTGGATAGAGTGCTGGACATGGAGTCAGGAGGACCTGAGTTCAAATCCAGATTCAGACAATTACTAGCTGTGTGACCCTAGGCAAGTCTGTAAAATAATTTGGAGAAAGAAATGGCAAACCACTCCAGAATCTTTGTCAAGAAAACCCCAGGAAGAGTCACAGAGTCGGACATGATAAAAACAACCAAAAAACTACAAAAATCAATGAAAAAATAAATCAAGTCCTGATTTGTAGTGTTTCTCTACCTGAGATGTAAATGCTCATGCTGAAAATTTAACAATTGGCTCTCACAAGCCATTTCAGCTAGCTCTGATACCCCTGTGGCCAGAAATCTTAGCACAATTTCAGTATATGTGTATGTACACACACTGCCTGTGCATATGTATATATATATATATACATGCACACATACATGTAAAGTATATATGTATATGTATATTACTGGCCAGATGATTTTTTACCTCCCCCTTCCACTCCACTGGAAGCCAAGATAGTGATATATGATATTGTTAGGTAGAAATACCTAATTGGCCACGTGATTTTTTACATTTTAAAACCAACTTATCCTAAGGAAAATTTGGTTTAAGATACATATTAAATGGAAATATTATTACTCAGCTTCAGGGACTTGTAAAAATGGTATTTTAAATTTGAATGGCAATGATTTTTCTACTTCTTTCACTACTTCACAAATTTTAAAAGCCCTAAAGGAAAGATTCTATATAAGCTTATTTATTTATGTGTCTCACCTAAGATTTTTATGTAGATAATAAGAAAGTAATTTCAGTAAGTACCTTACCTTATCTAACATTTTCAAACTCTATTTGTGGTCATTGATGCCTCTGATTCTTCTCAAAATAGAGAGCATAAACCTGAGTCCACACTCCTGACACTTGCTGGGTGTGTGACCAAGTCCATTAACCAATTTGGGCCTCACTTTCCTCATCTTCAAAACGTCAGCCCTACATTTGATGACCTCTAAAGTCCCTTCTAGCTCTAAATAAATGACCGTGCAATTTATGTGAATTTGTGGTTTTACCATCGTTAAAAAGCAAAATTTTTCTCCTCTGTTATTTCTTTTGTAACTTGAATAAAGTAAGGGAGAAAGTTAGCTTACTTTTCAGGAAGTAGCAGTAAAGGATAATTTTAAAAAACCTACTATTTGTTCAATTATTTTAGAGTCTCATCAAGGATGGGTTGCCTATTCAACCTCTACTTCATTTAAAATTTATTCATATAATGCTATTTGACTAATAAATGACATTAAAATAAGTCTGTATCATTTAAAAAAAAACTGGTTTTGGGCAAAGCCATAACTAGTTTTTTGGGGAAAGCAGCACATTCTAAAATCAGCCATGGTGGTGGCATTGGATCAGTGGAGGGGAAATAAAGATCCAGAGATACTTCCTTTCATAGTGTGGAGCCTCCTAAAATCAATGCTGGTAGGGTATCCTCCACCCAAGGAAGTATAAGGAAAGGGTGAGAGAGGATATGATGTAATATGTAGCCCTGATGGTTCCCCATCTGTTGTCATGGTGCCTCTAGTTTCTTAGTTTAATGAAACATTCTTGCTAACTTGTTTCTATACTGCTGAAAAAAAGTGATCTCACAATATACATAAAATAGGTATTAAGATTAGACTGTCTTTTAAAGTGTGTTTACAGTTTTTCAGCCCTGTAAATTTTAGTGCCCTGGAACAAAGTCCTATTTAACTGAGAGTGAAAGGCAACAGGTACAAAGTAGACTAAATTACATCCTAATCCACATTATGTGTATGCATGTATATATATATATATATATATGTATAGTATGTATGTATGTATATGTATATATATGCATGTATATATAAGTATGTATGCATGTATATATGTGTATATATAAGTATACATATATATGTATATATAAGTATGTATATATATGCATGAGGATGTACATATATACATTTATGGAAGAAAACAAGAATTTCCATAATATAGTATAATAAAACTATGATTGCACATGAAATTGCAAATCTATTATATACAACTTGCTATTCCTTTTAAACATAATAAAGTTATCCTATAAATTTATTTTACTTTTTTCTTCTTCCTTACCCTATACACACACACACACACATATACACACATATATGTGAATTATTCTATATAAACTAAGTATGATTCATACTTAGTCCTCTAGGTTCACGATTGGTCAATACATTGGTCAACATTCTAATTTTGTTGTTGTTCTCCTTTAAATTAAGGATGAATCATATTTCAGTCTTCTTTATTGAAAGGGGGTTAATTACAGGTATTGCATGTCTGTATGTGTGTAGTTTTACAAATTATATCATATATTAACCAAAATTCACATTCTGTGCTGAATCAGGAAAAACCATCTAGCTGCCGCCGCCAAGGTTTTTGATCCTATGGTAAGTAAATTGCAGACAAGTTTCAGACATCCACAAAACACCAAAAGGTATCAACAATTTTGAGATGATGTGGACATGTTGACTTCAAAGTTTTACTGACAATTTTGAAATGATTTAGATATGTTAATGAGCTAGCCTCAAGGTGGCACAGACAAGAATCTGTTCACCGCAGAACCCTCATAAAATAGGACCTCCAATTCCTGCCCCCCGTCCTCTGGTACTCTTCCATATCCATCAGGTCCATGCTGCGTAGTGTCTCCAACTCTAATCAGTGGTTACATGAGTGATACTCTCTGCCTCTCCACTCCCCATTGTCTTGCCCATCACTGCCTTTCTCCATCATTCCTTCCTCCCCTCCACACACCACCTGCCTCTGTACCCTTTCTGCCACTTGTCTCTGTACCCTCTGTGCCTTATTAAAGTGTGATTGCAGCCTCACTTCCCACTGCTATTGTGGGCTTTCTCAGCACCAACCCAAAGAGCCAGGCCTGCTCCCATTTTGTAATTTTATAAATTATTAATTCACATGGGCAAGTCACTTGATGTTTCTGAATTTGTTTCCTCATCTGTAAAAAATGAGAGACTTGGACTAGATGACTTTTAGGATCCCTTCCAGCTCTAGATGTGTGATCCTATAAATCAGTGTATTGTTTTATGAAATAATTTAACCAGCTGTTTCTCATTGCTCTTCACTGTATAGTTAATCGTGCTGATGATATTATCTGCTTTGCTGGAATGTAGTAGAATAAACCAAGACCATTGCAGTTTGGAGATGTAAGACAGTACTGAAATGATTAATAATTATGTTCTCTGTTATTGGTCTAGTTTTACTACAACTATATAATGTTCTCAGAGGTAGCATGTAATGACTTTTTTTGTATTGTCACTTTTAAATAAGATTTTCCTGGTGGTATTTAGATTTTTTTTTTGCGAAGTACTCCAGTTCTTCATGCTTTTTCACCTTTTCTTATGATGATGATGGTGATGATGATACTAGTGATGATGATGATGATGATGAAGATTACTTCATGCTCTGGATAGAATTGGCTGCAAATGTGATAGGATTTCAGATGTAGGGCCTAACTCTTTTGCTCTACCCCCATTTATCCTCATTGCTGTTGCTTGAAACTTCTTTAAACAGTGATTAAAAATTAAATTTCACATTTTGAGATGGGGAAATTATTCCGAGGGAAGGCAAACTTTTGACTTGAATGTATATTTACCAAGACTGACATGAGCTGGGAGTTTGAGATAGGGTACAGGTTCCTTCCTCTTCAGTAAATTCTAGTTCTAGAAAAGTGTCAGTAAGTCAACAAGCATTTATTAAGTGCTTATTATGTACCAGGCATTGTGCTAAGCACTGGGAACACAGAGATGGCAAAAGCAGTCCCTTTCCAAAAGGAGCTCACAATGTAATAAGGGAGGAAACATGCAAACAATTATGTACAAACCAAATTAAAAGTAATCAGGGAGAATGCACTCCTGAAGAAAGCAGGATTTGGGCTGAGGGCTTGTATTAGGACCAGAATTTTCCTAACACAGCTTCTTTTCCTTACACCCACAGCATAGGAAAGCTTTACCTAAAAGAAAACAAAGCTATTCCTGGCACTTGATGGGACCTGGTTTCTCTGATGCACCTTCACAGTTATCTAAAGGCATGAAAAACCCCAGTCACCTGGAGTCTAGTCCTTTCAGACTTGATGGATGTCTGAAGGCTATGCAAGTTTAGCCAGGTGTCTAGCCCTCCAGAAGTCATGTCTGTGATGAATCATTGCCACCCTGGAAAGGAAAAGGTCTCTCCAATCAAATCGAATCTCCAGAAAGACTTACCTGAAAAGAATGTATAGTTTTTATATATAGTTCCATTTGATCCCCTTAAGATCTTCCTTATTCCTTCCACAATGCAGAACTGCCTTGGCTTCAAAGCCCTTGCCTTATAGAAGGATCCATATATCCTGAAGAAGTAAATCAAGTTCCCCTCTCAACCTTGGTTGATTTCTGATTGCTATGCTGGTCTCATGTCCTTCACCTTAGCCTGCTCTGATAACCACATATTGTCATACAAAGATGAAAGAGGACACTTCTATAGAAACTAAGTAATCCTCTTTTTGTTAATGCTTCGCTGTTTTATGAGGGCCTCATTTCGTCCCAACACCTAACGTAAACTAAGAGAGTATTGGTGTTAGCGTCTTCTCCAATAGACATAAGGGAAACCAGGGAAACATGGAGGTGAAGGTAAGAAATGAGGACATTTCATGTATGGGAGACATCCCGTGAAAAGGCACAGATTTGAGATATAGATTGTTATGTGTGAGGAAAAGCAACAAAAACAATGTTAAGTACTGTAGAGTTTGTGGAGGGGAGCAAAATGTAAGAAGACTAGGAAGGTATGAAAAGAACAGGTTGTATGGATTTTAGAAGTCAGAGAATTTTATATTTTGATTTTGAAATTAATAGTGAGCTACTAGAATTTATTGAGTAGAGGGATGACATTGTCAAATCTTTGCTTTGGGAGGATTAACATGATAGCTGTGTGGTGGATAGAATGGAATAAGGAAAGATTTGAAGTAGGGAAACCAATCAGCTATTTATTATAATAGTCAATATATGAAATAATGAACATCTGAACCAGAATGGCAGCTGTGTCAGAAGAGAAAAATGGGAGTATAGGTTATGGAGAGAAAAATGATAAGATTTGGCAACTGATTGGCTGTGAAGTGTGGAAGAGTTGAGGGAGGATGGCATGTAGATTGCAAGTCTGAGTGACTAAGAGATTGATGGTGCCCTTGGCATTAATGGAGAAATGCAAAAAGAAGGGGAGAATTGGGTGGGGGGAGGGGAATTGTGAAGATACTGAAGTAAGTTTTTGAACATGTTGACTTCAAAATATCTTTGGGACATCTAGTTCAAGATATCCAATAGGCTTTTGGAGATAAGAGATTGAAGGTCAGGAGAGAAGTTAGGGATGGATAAATAGATCTTAGAATCTAGAATCTCAGAATCTATTGCATAGAGATGATAATTAAAATCATGAGAACTGATGAGACCATCAAATGAAATATTAGATAAAAAGAGGATAAAGGGGTCAAGGATAGAGCTTTGACCTAGATGAAGACCCAGCAAAGGAAACTCTAAAGGCATGGTCAGACAGGTGGGAGGAGAACCAGGAGAGAACAGCATCATGAAAATAGAGACAGAAGAGGGTATCCAGAAGACAAGACTGATGAGGAGCATCAAATGCTGCAGAGAAGTTATTATTTTTTTTTAAAGATAAAGATTGAGACTGAGATCCTTTTCAGAGTGAAGAGCTGATGAAGAACAGTTTTTAAAAGTGGTGGTGGTGGTGGTGGTGGGATTGGAATAGATGACCTTTATGGTCAGTCCCGGATCTAAATCTCATGGAACTAAATACTCATGGAAGTAGACAAATATATATTTTTTTAAGATTAGTATATTAGGGGCAGCTAGGTGGCGCAGCAAATAGAGCACCGGCCCTGGATTCAGGAGGTCCTGACTTCAAATCCGTCCTCAGACACATAACACTTACTAGCTGTGTGACCCTGGGCAAGTCACTTAACCCCATTGCCTAGCCAAAAAAAAAAAGATTAGCATATTAAATTTGATATTAGTATAATAAATAGCTTATTACTTTATAGTCACTCCTCAGATTTAAGTCTCCCAACCATGACTGATCCCCATTGTTGCTTTATTTCTTGTTAGGGTCAATCAGTAGGCAAATGTGTGTGACTGATGCTGCTGTGTTCAGTACTTGCCTGAGCTGCTGAAGTCTGCCACTCCCAAATGAGCATTTCTCCCACCTAGTCAAAATCTCCCTGAAGCTGTGAGTGGGTGACATTAAAGAATAGGATGGTAGTGATGTCTGGAAGCAGCAATGGTAGGTGACCACATTAGCATTCAAAGATGGCTATGGAAAAGGGCTAGATATCCTATTCCTTTGAAAGTCACCCTTCACTGGCTGAATTGATTGAGTGTCTGTTGTGAGCTGTTAACTTCATGTATTTCATTAAGCATTTATCTTACAAACGGAAGCCTGCAAATATTGTCACAGTTTTGTGGTATATTTTGTCTGATGAATGTGTTGTTTCTCTTCAGTCTTTTCTACAGTAAAATTTGAATAGTGTTTTAAGGTTTGTAAAGTGCTTTGTATGTGTCATTTCCATTTGATCTTGAGGGTAAGTGATTTCTCTAGGTTCATACCTGGAGCAAACACCAAAAGATTTGAACTTAGATCTTCCTGACTCCAAGTAGAGTGTTCCAAGCACAGTGTTTAGAGGAGCAATGTGTTAGAATGGATAGAATGCTGAACTTGGAATCAGAACCACCTAAATTTAAATCCGCCCCCCACCAAATTATTAGGTGTGTGATTATATGCAAGTAATTTAGCCTCTCTGAAATGCAGTTCCTTCACCTATAAATGCTTTAATATTAAAATGGATCTGTGATTTCATAAATTCAAGAGTTCCCTATAACAATGGAGATCACAGTGGTTATGTAGGTGACTGTGACATTCATGGTCTCCCAAAAGTTTGCCATAAGGGTTCTACCCAATATGCTGAAGGCTTTACTTGAACGTGTAAAATAGAAATACCAAAATCTCATAGGATTGTTGCAAAACTCAACTAAGACAATGTATATGCATTATTTTGGAAAACTTTAAATTTTGCCTAATTGGTCTCTCATTAAGTTGCTCTGTTCCACACATGGATGGGAAGGCTGAAGGCAGTGTAGTATAGACTGGAAAATTTACTGGACCAGGAGTCACAAGGCTTGGTTTCTCTATCCTATGCTGTTATTTAATTATCTGTGTCATCTTAATTATCAAAGTCATTTAACCTCTCTGAGCTTATAAAATGACCAGGCTGAATAAGTTACCTCCAAGATTCCTTCTAGCCCTGAAATTCTATGATCCTAGTTTGTTTTTCGTTTCATTTTAGTTTACTTTTTCTTATTCCAGACAAGCATGGGAAAGTTGAAATTTCTCCTTTTTCTGTGGCTTTGTATTTACCAGTTGAGGCTGTCAGTACCAAAGAGGAACTGAGAGAGAGAGAGAGAGAGAGAGAGAGAGAGAGAGAGAGAGAGAGAGTGAGGTGGGGAGCTCCCTATGTTCTCCTCTTTTAAATAGATGGTGAAGGAAAGAGAGGGCAAGGAGGTGGTGCAATATTGAAACTGATAAACATACTTTCTCCAAAGAAGGGAGGCAGCTAGGTTTTGTGGATAGTACAATGTGCCTGTAACGGTAAATAACTAAATTCCAAAATCCTGCACTTTTTAAACGAAGCATAATAGGATACATTTGTTTAAAAGAGTCTATAGTATGAAGATTAAACAAGAACGTACATATGCTTTAGCTCTCCTTGTCACTCCAAAAACCAGGAATAAGTAGATTTTTAAGACCAAAAGCTAAGACTCATGTAAGATTATGGATAGGGTGGGACGGAAGCATTAAAAAAGATATCAGAAGACCTAATTATAAGTCTAAATCTGTCCCTTGGTTATTGTTTTTGTTCAATCATTTCATACTCTTCGTGGCCCCATTTAAGGTTTTCTTGGCAAAGATACTGGAGTCATTTGTTTCTTTCTCTAACTCATTTGACAGATAAGGAAACTGAGACTAACAGGGTTAAGTGACTCGCTCAGGGTCACACAGCTAGTAAGTGTCTGAGGCCGGATTTGAACTTAGGCCTTCTTGATTTCAGGCCTGGAGCTCTATCCATTGCTCCACCTACCTGTCCCTTAGTAACCATGTCACTTTTGGAAAGTGCCATCCCTGATCTGGGCTTCCATCTTCTCTATAAGATGAGAGAATTGCACTGGTTCATATCTGAAGTCTCTTCTAATTCAGACATTACTAATCACCTACATTATACAAGATCCTCTAGAGGCATGAAGATAAATATCCTCTGCTGTCATTGAGCTAAAAATCTATTAGAGTGTTTTGATATATACACAGATACACAAATATAAAGGAATACAAAGTAATTTCAGGGGAGGAGGGGAGAGTGATGGTAACTATGTATCAGACAAGATCTCATCTAGAAGGTGGAACCACAGTTGTGCATTGAAGGAACCAAGAATTCTTTGCAACAGAGATAAAGAAACCTCAAGACATTCAGGCTTAAGGGGCATACTTTGTGCAAATGTACAGAGAGAGGAAATTTATATTAAGTATGGGGACTGCTAGCAGGCCAGTTTGACTGGAACAGGCAGCGAATTAAGTAGAGTAATTTGAAAGGTCCCTGCTGAGGAGGGCTGTAGGCATTCATTCATTCATTCATTCATTTTAATCATTCAGCAAACATTTACTAAATATCCACAATGTACAAATGTACTATGCTAGGAGCTGAGTGAGAGGCAAAAAAAATCAGCAAGTTAGGGCAAGCCCTCATGCTAAAGAAGCTTACATTCTAGTAGCAGCCATGTTGATCAGTATGAATTACCAAAGTCGTGACTTTGGCTATGCTGAGACAGTAATAGTGATGGTGAAAAAGGCTGTAGAAGAAACCCCAATAAATGGTAAGTCCAGTTAATCTGCTGGATTTTGCTGCTAGATGACAAAACACCTCAACTTTCTTTTCTTGGAGGTGAGTGACAACTTTTATTTCCAAAGTTTACTAATTCTGAGCTCAGAAATACTGTTTTATTTGGTCAAGACATTTATTCATCTCTGTAGATCAGTTAAAATTAAAACTAAGAAAGAAAAACAAAAAGAAATGAAGGCCTTCTTTTGCTAAGAATAAGTGTTATTCATTTTTATTTTTCACTTTTATTTGCATCTTGAATGTTCCTTGAGAAGGAATGTGACATTTGAGACCAAATCCCTAACAAAAATCCTCTGACATTTTTTTCTTTTCCATTGCCTCAGACAACATGAGTAATATCATAATCTCACTAGACAATTTTGAAACTTATATCTTATGAATAAACTAATAATTTTAAAGAATAAATAACAACAATAATAAAATTTTGAAAGCACAAATCTTATGAATTTTTTTTTTGACAGGGGGAGTCAAACGATATAATTTCTTAGATTGCACTGTGGGATTACAAAATAAATGAAGAGGTAGGATTAGGGCTCCTCTCAGCTCTAAATACTTTGATCCTATGAAAGGATCCTGGGAAAAGACTTTATAATTTATTTAGTGCAAATGCCCATTCAATATAGGCTTCTTCTCTAAAACTAGTGGTGCTCTGGAGAGAACACTGGACTGAGAGTCAGATGATCTGGGTCCTAATCTTAGCATTGTTACTTATAAACCATATGCCTTTTGATTCTAGATCTAAAGAATAGGAATTTCTTCTAAATGTATATGATTGTAGACAATATCCCAGAAGTGGATCATAGCATCATGGTGCGAGTGCTAGAACAGACTATTTTGCAGATGAAGGACAGAGGTCTTGAGTGGCTAAGCAACTGGCCAAAAATTCATATACATGATAGTGTTGAGACTTGCACTCATGTCCAGGGCTCCAAGTTTGTAATTATTTTGACTGCTCCATGAATTGAAGCTTCTTGAGTTGTTGTTTATACCAAGTCTATGATATGAAATTGTGTGTGTATGTGTGTGTTTCTGTGTGTGTGTGTGTGTATGTTCATGCTCTTTTCCCCAAGAGTAAAGAGAAAGAAAAGAAAAAAAAACCCACAATGCTTTTTAATTGAAGGTTCCATTTATTTAGGTTCTAATTCATTAAGATGCTTATTTAAAAAATTATCTTAACTAGTTTACTTACATAGTCCACTTTTTGTTAAATCCATACTCAGAAATCTCTGGGGTTTGGTGTTCTAGAAACTTCTTTTTTGGCATTTTTTCCTTTCTTGGTTTTACTTTAGCATAATAAAAAACTCACATTTTTATATTTGTCTCACAGTTTTAAGAAATATTTATGCCAATAACACTATGAGGTAGTTACATTTTAAAAATGAAGAAACTGAAGCTCAGAAAGGTTGTGACTTGTCCATGGTCACACAGCTAGTAAATGTGAGAGGAGGAATTCAAACCGACATCTTTCTGATGCCAAGTTCCACACTCTTTTCACTTGGCCACATTTCTTCTCTTTCCTCTGTCTACACTTTATAGATGAAGAAACTATGGGCCAGAGAACCTAAATGATTCGTCACATAGGTGGTTGAGCAAGGACTTAAAACCAGATTTTCTGACTCAAAGACTAATGTTGAGTCACCCCCTTTGGGACTTTACTCTTCACTGTGAAACCCACCCATGATTTGCCCACCTATCCACTCCCCATTTTATGTGGGAATGAGAAGAGGTGGTACCTTGTTATTAACAGTTAATTCCTGCTCTGGATTTTGCCAAATTCCTTAGGCCTGACTGTACTAAGATTTGAAGAAGCATCCTCATTGACTTAGGGAAGCCATAAGATTAAGGGCTGGAAGGCTCTCATTTTCCAGTTGAGGAAGCTGTGGAAAAGGAAAGGGACTTATTCAATGTCATACAGCCGAAAAAGTTAGCAGAGAACCAAAATTCAAACCTATGTTCTCTGACATTAGATCCACTTGTCTCTCCTCAAACAGAGATGCACAGGAGCACAAGTCAGTCCAATTCAAGGGCTGATCTAGAAGATAGCATGATCAAATCTGGTAAGTCTAAAACAGAAATCGACCCATTTCCTCAGCATCTTCCGTTCTTACTTTTGTGTTCCTGAATAAAGTAGTGGCTGAGCTATTTGTCAATTAGGGCCATTGTGTTTGATTGTTTTCAGTTGTGTCCAACTCTTGATGACCCCATTTGGTTTTTTTAAAAATTTTTTTTTATTTTTAGGCAATTGGGGTTAAGCGACTTGCCCAGGGTCACACAGCTAGTTAAGTGTCAAGTGTTTGGTCTGAGGCCGGGTTTGAACTCAGATCCTCCTGACTTCAGGGCCGGTGCTCTATCCACTGCACCACCTAGGTGCCCCCCACTGTGCCACCTAGCTGTCCCCCTTTGGGATTTTCTTGGCAAGGATCCTGGAGTAGTTTGCCATTTCCTTGTCCAGCTTATTTTACAGATGAGGAAACTGAGGCAAACAGGGTCAAGTAGCTTACCCAGGGTCACACAGCCAAGTAAGTGTCTGAGGCCAGATTTGAATTCAGGAAGATGACTCTGTCTGACTCCAGGCCTAGCACTCTATCCACTGAGCCACCTATATGCTCCAGATGAGCCATAGAAGTACTAATAAGGATAATGGACACCTAGGCCCTGAACATTTGCAAAGCTCTTTACATATTTGATTCTTTGGATTGGGCCTACCTTCTGGGGTGGGAGTATTTGGGGGAAGAAGGTAAACAGCCTCTTAACTCCTAGAATTCTGCTCCTGTGGTCCAGATGTTTTGTCATTTACTTGAAGTAATAGTAAGTTGTAAACCCTTTTTGAGAGTGGTTTGAATGAGACTTCCAGATTTTTTCTAAACAATCTTTAACAATATCCCATGGGATATTTCAGGTCCTTCTCCTAAAGCTTTGCAACCTCCTTTTGTTACTATTGAAGTCCGGGGGCTTTTCTTGGTGGCAGTCGTTTGAGTGCTGTGAAACTTCAGGCTTCACTTGGGAATTAGAGTGACTCGTTCCATGGTGGAATGGATGTGTTCTGCCACATTCCATTAGACAGTCATTATCTAGAGGCTCGTGTTTGGATGAAAAATGCTATTTTTAGGGTTTTCTGGGCAATCCAAAGCTATTGCCAAATGACTCCAAAGAATGTGAGGCTGAGCTTTCCCAAGTTTACTTGAGATTTTTATTTCTATCCCTATTTTGCTGGACAGTTATTTGACCATACTCTAGTCCTGTTTTATTAAGAAAGACTGTATGTACATGCATAGCATATATCAGGTAGAAGTTGTTGTCTCTGTATAAAAATATGTGCGCTCAATGCTGTACTTTGATTCTGAAGATGCTTGATGTATTTCCTGGTCATTTTCACAGGAACAAGGGAGACAGAAAAAGATACAGTACTTTCAGCATACAATTGATCAACCAAGAATCATTTATTAGGAATCTCAATGCTTGTGGTGGTCACTGTACTAGACACTAGGGATAAAAAGCCCAAAATGAAACTATGCATGTCCTCAAGGGACTTATATTCAGTTGGAGGAAAGAGAATGCACATATATAAGTAAATGCAAAATAAATATATACAGAATAAATAAAAGATAAATATAAAGTAGCTAGGTAGATTAGGCACTGGCAGTTGAGGGAAACCAGAAAGATTTCATGTACTAAGTGATGAGCTTGAATGAAGCCATATCTGCTAAGAGTTGGAGGTGAGGAGATAATATATTGTCAGCCGACTAGCATATTAAGCTCCTACTGTGCTCCAGGCACTGTGCTAATCACTGGGGATACAGAGATCAGCAACAAGGGACAGCAGCATGATGATTGGCTGACCAGTCTCCACATGGAGATAGCAGATAGAGTGTTGTGTGTGAGGAAAAGAGTGAAAGCCAGTTTGGCTAGAGTGAGAGCATAGGAAGGGGAGTAATGTATAATGACATGAGAAAGAAAGGTTAGGGCCACATTATGAAGGATTTTGAAAGCTAAATGAAGAGTTTACATTTTACCCTACAGGCAAAAGGGTGTGTGTGAACAGACCTAACTTTGGAAAAATCACTTTGGAAGCTCCATAGAAGATGGATTGGAATGGGGAACAGATTGAGGGAAAAAGATCAATTAGAAAGATACTGTAATGGAATAGATGTGAAGTGATGAAGCTCTGAGCTACAGTGAGTAACTGTGAGGGGTCAAAGATGGCACTGAGGTTGTGAACCCGGGTGTCTAAGAGAGTGTCAGTGCCCTCAGCAATAATAAGGAAATTCACTGTAAGGGACAGTTTGGTGAAAATATGTTGAATTCTGTTTTGGACATACTGTGTTTAAGATGCCTAAGGAACATATAGTTCTAAATGTCTGAAAGGCAGTTATTGATGGGAGACTGTAGCTTAGAACTGGATATATATAGTTCTGAGAACCATTTGTATATAGGTAATCAAACCCTTAGAGACTGATGCAATCTCCAAATTAGATTGAACAAAAAGAGAAGAGAGCTCAGGATAGATCCTTAGAGAACACTCACTATTAGTTAGTAGTCATGGCATGGATGAAGAACCAGCAAAGGAGACTGAAGATGGAGTGGTCGGAGATAAAGGAGAGCCGGGAAGAGGCGATGTCACAAAAACCTATCAAGGAGAGAATATCCAGGATGAGAAGGTGATCAATAGTGTCAAATGCTTCAGAGATGTCAGTAAGGATGAAAATTGAGAAAAGACTATTAGACCTGCCCAATAAGAGATCACTGGTAATTTGGGAAAGAGTATTTTTAGCTGAAAAATGTTCTTGGGAACCTGATTGCCATGGGTTTACAAGAGAGTAATAGGATAAGAGGGGGAGGCACCTATCTAGACAACTTTTTCAAGGAGATTAGTCAAAAATGGGAGGAAAGAATAGGATAATAGCTAGTGGAGACAGTCAGAAAAAGGGAGGCTTTTTTAAAGATGTGGGACATATGGTCATATTTTTAGGCAGGAAGAAAAGACAGTTGATAATGAAAGAATGATGATTACAGATAATATTTGTTAGTGACAATATGATAGAGAAGAGAGGAAGGGGTGGGACTGAGAGAATGTACAGAAAGATTGAACTTGGTAAGAAAAAAGGGTACTTTCAGAAACAGAAGTGAAAGAGAAGATATTGAATGGGAGCTATATGGGGTGCAGGAAGGAGGATATATTTAAATGAGGAGGATGAGAGAAAACGTAGTTCAACAAATGGCCACAATTATTCAATGAAGTGTGAAATGAAGTTGTTAGCTCAAAGGGTGGGAGAAGAGGGAATTCTGGGAGTCTTGAGAAGAGATGAGAAGGTTTGAAACAGCTGCTTTGGACAGTGGTGGTGTTGTTCAGCAGTTTCAGTTGTATCTAACTCTTCATGACCTATTTGGGGTCTTCTTGGCAAAGATACTAGAGTAGTTTGCCATTTCCTTCTCTTGTTCATTTGAAGAAAGTGAGGCAAATAGAGTTGAATGACTTGCCCCGGATCACACAGCTAGCTAGTAAGTGTCTAAGGCCCGATTTGAACTCAGGAAGATGAGTCTTCCTGACTTCAGACCTTGCCCTCTATCCACTGAACCACCTAGTTGTCTGATGAACAGTGTTGTAGTGAATCAATTAGGGAGGAATAGAATTATTGCCTTCCTGTAGTAAGGGCCTAGTAGAGATGAGGTAACCTAAATTTGTAGGAGATCCAAGCAATACAGTCTTGTGATGTCTTCCAGCTTCTATAAACAACATGTGAATAGGAATGGAGGCACATGGTGGGAATTTTTAAAGATGATTGGAAAAAGGGACAAGGGATTCTAGAATAGAGAGGATAGTGTTAATAAATTCATGTTAGCTAATTGTGTTAATTATTAGTGTTCATTAATTAATTAACAAGGGGTTGAGATCTCCTTAAACTATATTAAAATAAAATAGATGCAAAGTGTAACCTATTTATTTATTCTCCTCTATAGGAAATTCATCCTTCTTTGGAATTTATGGATAAGAGTAGAATATTAAAAAAAACAAACCTGTTTTTAACATATTATTAACCAAACATTCAAAAATAATTCCAGAAGGTTTACTCATCATGTTCTTTTTTTTAATAAGCCATTCATTTGAAAGGTGGGATATGGGAGTTGGAGTGAGGGCAGAGAGAAACATAGGAAAAGAGGGGGAAAAGGGAGAGCCAAGCATGGTGGTTCATGCGTATAATTCCTGAAAAAGAGGATACTGACGCTGGTGGATTGCTTGAACATGGTAGTTTTTAGCTGCATTGTTAGCTTTAAGTGGGACGATGATATGGTGAGGCCCCCCAACCCTCTGTGGAGGCCGCCAGGCTACTTAAGGTGGAACAAACTGCCCCAGGTTGGAAAAGAGAAGATCAATGCTTCTATGCTAATTAGCAGTAGGATCTGACCTGGGAGTGGCCACTATATATCCACCCTGGGAGAAATAAGGAGACCCAGTCAGCCAGGCAGGGCAGGGCAGGGCAGGGCAGAGCAAGACAAGGCAGGTAAAGGAAGACAAGGCAAGACAATCAAAGCAAAGATAATTATAGGGCAAAACCCAGGGCATACATTTCTCTGCATCATGGCTATCATTCCAAGTGGGCAATCTCCTAAAATAGGACTTCAGGCTTCAAAATTCCTTTATTTATTCATAAAAAATACAAGAACACTGGGGTGGGGGGGAGGCACTTAAACTATTCTTTGTTCAACACTGATTATGTTTGATAATCAAGCTGAATTGAACTGTAAAATCAAAACAAATTATCTTAAATTTAATATAGCGTTTCACAATTAAGTGACTTAGTCTTTGGTTATCATAGAGTTCCAAAGTACCCATTAGTTGTATTTTTGAAAAATCAGTGACTAATGTATTTACTCATTATCACTTATTTTCATATTATTTCTATCATTTATTTAATGGTTATAATGACGTATATAGGTGCTATATACACCAATGCTTCCATATAAATAAAGAGCAAAATAATAAAAGTCTTTGATGTTTACCCATTTTATAGGAAAAATATTAATTTTACAGTCAGAAGATTATGTTTTATTCCTTTCTTCTGTTAGTAATCATGTAATTCATATATATATTTTTAAAAGACCTGGAAGGGTCCTTTGAATTCCTCTAGTTAAAATCTCATATTTTTCTGATGAGAAACCTAAGACCCAGAAGTTAAATGACATGCCCAAAATCACTTAGGTATTAAGTGTCAAAATTCAGACTAGAAAACCACTCCTGATTCCCCCCCCCCCATCAAACTACTCTTTTCTGTATTTTCTTAGTTTAGCAGAAAGTGTGAGTTTTGGCTGTCTACATATTTTTGTGGGGATATTTAGTGGAGTGAGAACTTTTTTTTCAAAGTCTTTTTTTCTCTTCTTTTCAAGGTTGAAATAGTTTATTTTAATTTCTGCCAAGTTGTTTTAGTCGTGTTGGAAGATTGTCATCAAGTAAGCATATAATAATTTTTTAAAAATTCTTCAATAGGTTGTAATGTTTGATCCTTCTTCATCGTGAATTCTTAGAAGAATGAAAGTAAGAAAATGCAAACTATAGATAATATGTATATTAGTTCCACTTATATAATTTTAAGTTTTACATTTTTCATGGATCATTTTCCTTGGTTCAAACTATAATTAACCTTTGAAAATTATTTTAAGTGACATTTGTTCACCCTATATTTGAAAGAAGACCATCATGAAAAGAATTGCAGTTAAAATATCAGTCGCTAATAATGAAGTGATAAAAAAATTCTCTGGAGAACTTGATAAGACTCTCCAAATCAAATCAACATGCACTCTGATTTTTGGTGACTTTAAGACAAAATGGAAAAAAGGTAAAGATTTCCAAAAACTATTTGGGAAAGTAAGGATCAGGAAAAAGAAATGAGAGTAGCCAAAGATTTTTAAGTCACGCAGAAGCTTCCTACCTCTAAAGCATTAATACTTAGTTTAAAAAAATTGGACTAGGTATTGCAAGCACCAAATAATATCAAAAAAGAATGAAACAGATTTTAAGATACCTATTGAAATACTTCTCCTTTTTTTGCAGGACCCCATTCAGGTACCACTTCTTCCATGATATTTCCCCTGATTTCCCTTCCCACCACCCCCAGCTAGGAGTGATTCCTCCTTTTCAAAATGTTTTACCATTTTTGTTGTAATATATTATGTTAGCGCTTAACCAAATAACTGTTCTCTCTGTAGGAGGTCTCTCTGGATCTGGTTCTTTTTCTATTGCCCCGTGGCTTCAATTATTAAAAAATCCATCGTCATGAAGAGCCAGTCCCAGGCCTATCCACCCTGTACCACAATACAATTATTTTCAAAAATGTTAGTGCACAGTGAATAGATTGCACTGTGCACAGTGGATGGATTGCAAACATTTGGAGTCAGGAAGCTCTGAATTCAAATCCCACTGTAGACACCTACTAGTTGTGTGATCCCAGGAAGCCAGGCAACTAGGTGGTACAGTGGATAGAGGGCTGGGATTGGAGTTAGGAAGTCCTGAGTTCAAATCAGACTTCAGACATTTACTAGCTGTGTGATACTGGGCAAGGCATTTAACATTGTTTACCTCAATTTCCTCATCTGTAAAATGAGCTGGAGAAAGAAATGGCAAACTTCAGTGTCTTGGCCAAGAAAACCTCAAATGGGGTCACAAAGAGTCGGCTACTACAGAAAAATGACTAAACTGAAAGGCAAGTCACTTCTGTACCTCCATTTCCTTATCTGTAAACTGGGAATAATAATAGCACTTATCTCCAGTATTGTTGTGAGGATCAAATGAGTTAATATGTATAAAGTGCTTTATAAAACTTAAATCGCTATATAAATGCTAACTGCTATTTTTTTTCATACCTGACAACAGGATTAAAAAAACAAACCCCATAAAACCACATTTCTAAACTTGGTCACAGATTTAGTCCAATTTAGTGAGATTCTGACTACTTTTGTACTGTGCCAGGCCAAATCTCTTTAGTCTGCAGGCACTCCTGACTTGTCACCTCAGGTTTAGGCATACAATGGAATGATTCAAGATAGTTTAAGACATCAAAGGAATAAACCTAGTCTTAGGAGGATGGATGCAGCTCCAAAAAAAAGAACCAATCTATTTCGGACCCATGAACCAAAACTTGACTGACCTGTCAGTTTTTCCGGGTGCTTAAGTGAAAAGGAATTTTAGATTTGTCAAACACAAGGTTGTGATACTTTTGTCTAGCCCCTTCAATTTACTGATCAGTAATTTGAGACTCAGAGAGTGATTTGTCTAAGATGGAAATGCCTGTTTTATTCTATAAATTAAAATTTAAAAGAAAAGGAAAAAAAAGTATGGGAGCCATTGTAAAATATGGTAGAGCTCAGAATGCTAAGAAATGGAAAAAATTGGTTATTTTGTATAATGACTTAATATTTTGAGAATAGAAATCCCATGAAACCCCAATTGATTTGTAGATACTAAAGTGTTTTGGGGGCTGCTAGGTGGTTCATTTGATAGAGTGCTACTCCTGGAGTGAGGAACACTCATGTTTCTGAGTTCAAATCTGGCCTCAGACATTTATTAGGTGTGTGATCCTGGCAAATCACTTAACCCTGTTTGCCTCAGTTTCCTCATCTGTAAAATGAGCTGAAGAAGGACATGGTAAACCACTCCGGTATCTTTGCCAAGAAAACCCCCAAATGGGGTCATGAAGAGATGGACACAACTGAACAACTTCTTGACCCATAGGCTTCTCATAACTCTCATCAATTTCTTTCTATTACTTTCTCGAAATTCATATTTGAGGGGTTAGTGATTTAAAAAAATATTATGATTGTTACACACATTCTAGCAGTTACTTCTGTATCAAAGGGAGGCAAATGTTCCAATAACATTAAACCTCTCCTGTGAACTCTCCCAGAAAAAGAATATTCTTCTAAGGCTTCTTCTCCAAACGACTATTTTCTTTAAATTGTTATCTGTCTTTTTGGACAGCTTGACTTGCTATTCTCTTAAAGACAGCATTTAAAGGGAACTGTTCAACCCAAAGGAGAGGGGGAAATAAAAACACTACAAGGTTGAAAATCCCAAGTCCTCTTTACTTACCAGATTTAGTCAATTGTTGGGCAGATGAAACGTGAGGCCATCACATTTTGATCTTCCCTGATGTCTCAGATTAGAAGAAGAAAATTTAAAGCAGTTACTGGGGACTACCATTGTTTGTTGTTGCTGTTTTGTTCTGTTTTTTTAATGTTCACCAAGGCAAATGGGTCGAAGGTCAATATACACATTCAGCATAAAAAAGATAAAAAAGAACTGTTGCCCTAACATAATTAATTTTTGGCTCACTGATATGTGAACTTTGGGGATAGAGAGGCTATTATGTAAGAGTACTATGTGTACTTTTCAAAAACGATGAGCATCCCTTAAGAAATAAGAGACAAACCCTTTTTGGTTGTTAAAGAACAAATCCTATTGTTGGTGATGATTTTTTAAATTGTTGTGCAGGACTTTTAAGTAACATCCTTGATGAATTCTAGTCCTCGGCCAAAAGTGCAGTGCAGTCTTTGTAAGGTCTACACCAAGTTCCATATGAAACGTAAAAATACAGTCCATTAAACAAAACAGGGCCAACCCCACTTAAGGGTTCTCAGTTGCTTGAGAAATGATAGTTTTTCTGACTCTGACCACCAATGTAACTATTCTTATTTTTCACCCATAGATGTCACAGGCACCAAAAGCACTTAGCACATCTGCAGTGTCATGCAAATAGTGAGCATTATTTGAATTGAATTGTGCAAGGCCCCAGGATCACAAATGGGAAAGGCATTCAATATTTGTAGCCCCAAATGATTCCAACGCTTGGACTTCCTGTTTTTCTTCAAAAGTCAACTAAAATGCCACCTCCTAATATGAGGCCTTCTCTGCTCCCTAGCTGCTAGTGCCTCCTCAAAAATTACGCTGTGCTTATTTTCTCTTTATATTTGTATAAATTTATACATGTACTTGTTGTTTCCCTCAATAGAATGTAAGCTCCTCCATGGTAGGAACTATGTCATTTTTCCCCTCATTGTATCCCTGGTACCTAGCATATAGCAGATAATGTTAAATGATTGATCCAGATTGATGAGAGCACAGTTTCATTTCAAATATTGGAGTATGGACAGGATTCTACTATGGTGTCAACATCTATCCTTGGAGAAATTGTAAAACTACAAACAAAATGGGTAATACATTCCATTGTTTTTTATTAATAGACATAAGCAAAACAAATTCCAACAGGGGCCATGTCCAAAATTGTTAGGAAAAAATTAGGTCTTGACAAAGAAAGCTTTTATATATGAAGTCAGTTTCTTACTCAGAGGAATTTGAAATGAGAGAGATTGATAGTTGTAGGTAAACATGACATTTGTCTTTAATAGATCCTTGCAATACCATATTCAGATAGGACAAGTGTTACTGTTTATCATTATTTTAGTGAGCTATTCTACATGTCTGCAGAGACATTTTAAAACGATGATCCTGAGGCACCTTGAGATGTTGGAGTGTCTTTTGAATCATTGAAGAAAAATAAAATACATTTTATTGTAGTGAAAAGTACATTCATCTTGGAGCTAGAATACCTGATTCTCATTCTAGCTAGCTCTCATAGGCAATTGGCTTAACATTTCTGAATCTCAGTTTCATATGAAAAATGGCAATAATAATGCTTGCCAAGTATGTGTATATTGCATACATACATATACCTATATATACACATGTGTATGGCTATCCAAACATATATATATGTATATGTGTCTGTATATATATATAGACACATATACATATGCATATACATATGTATATGTGTCTATATATATACACATATATATACGTATATATATCTCACAGGATTCTTGTTAGGGAAATGCTTTGTGAACTTTAAAGCAATGTATAAATGCAAGAAAATAGTAATAAGTCTTAGAATATACTGTACATTATAATTTTATAAAGCAAAATACTTGATTAATTGGAACAAACCATTTCTCAATTGTTTGTTTGTTTGTTTGTTTGTTTTTAGGCAATTGGGGTTAAGTGACTTGCCCAGGGTCACACAGCTAGTAAGTGTCAAGTGTTTGGTCTGAGGCCAGATTTGAACTCAGGTCCTCCTGACTTCAGGGCTGGTGCTCTAAACCATTTCTCAATTGATATGGATAACAGAGCTTAGTCTTTACATGGTTTGGCAAGACCTGGGTTGCTTTAGTGCCTTACACATGTTTTTTCAGTCATGTCTGACTCTTCATGACCTCATTTGGGTTTTTCTTGGCAAAGATAATGGAGTGGTTTGCCATTTCCTCTTCCAGCTTATTGTACAGATTAAGAAAGTGAGGCAAACTGGATTAAATGACTTGTCCAGGGTCACAAAGCAGTAAATGTCTAAGCTTGAATTTGAACTCATGTCTTCTTGACTTCAGGCCCATGGCTCTATCCACTGTATCACCTAGCTGCACTCTTACACATAGTTAAGTGCTTAATAATATTGTTGAAATCATGCAGTTATTTATTTTATTAATTTAGTAATAAGATTTATTAAGTATACACTATGTAAAAAGAATTTTGCTAGGGACAAAAATGAAAACATCTCTACCCTCAAGGAATTTACATTCTCTTGGGGGGAGGGGGAAACGTGTTCACGTATGATTGCATCCAAAATATATACAAAGTAAGTCTTCTATTAGCATATATTTAAAAGAAAAGGATGTAGAGAAAAATGAATTTAGCAGATTAACAGTTGGCTAAGAAGGTGGTGTTTGAGCTTGAAATTTAGATTTCTCTACTATGGAATAGATTATGGGAATGATGGATTCCTGTCCTGAGGTGGAGTATAACAATCAAGAGTTGTAAAAATGTCTTTGAGAGGTGTCTTGCAAATCTAATCAAGGAAATAATGGACATAACACAAAACAAAACTCCATAACATAATGCAATTGAGGTTAAGTGACTTGCCAAGGGTCACACATTTGGTAAGTATCAAGTATCTGAGGTCAAATTGAACTCAGATCCTCCTGACTCCAGGGCTGATGCTCTTATCTACTGTGCAACCTAGCTGACCCAATACATGTGTTTTAAAATGTGACCAGTGTGTAGCTTTTTTTTTCTTGCTTGACTACATGTGTTCATTACAAGTTTTTCCTCTGTCCCTTTCTTTAAGTTTTCAGTTGGAGGGAGAAGGAAGAGGAGTGTTAGTAGTACTGAAGTCAAAACCTTTTTTAATACACTGAAAGGAACAGAAGGAAGCTCACAAGAAAGGTCAGATAAGCAGAAGTTTTGAAAGTAGTATGTATACTTATGTGTGTATATATATGTGTATATATATATACACACACACACAAATATATATGTATGTATATATACATATACACATTCACTTTATATACATATACGTATTTATTTTAAAAATTACTATGAAATGGAGATTTACATTTTCATGGAGAATCATCTTTTTGTGTTCTGCTATATGGATAGAAATGTCCCCCCTTTCAACAATTCAGTTTGTTTTTAAATTATTATTTACTTATTTTTAACATTCTTCTCTTCTTACATTTTGAGTTTCAAATTCTCTCTCACCCTCTCCCCTACCACTAAGAAGGCATAATGGTTGAACCAGTTCACTATTCCACCCACAGTTCATTAGTGTACCTATTTTTCCCTAATTGCCTCCAGCATTTGGCATTTCTGATAGGTGTGAAGTAGTTCAGGGTTGTTTTAATTTGCCTTTCTCTAATTAATAGTGATTTAGAACATTTTTATATAACTGTAGATAGCTTTGATTTCTTCTTCTGAAAACTGCCTGTTTGTATACTTTGACCATTGCTGTTTATGTTTAGAATAAAATAATCTGATTAAAAGTGCCTTAAATTGAAAGGGATTGGAAGAGAAGACTGCCTTTGAATATGGCCCATGAATACACTCTACTATAAAGCAGACACAAAGAAGGAAGAAGAATAGTGACTTAGATGGCCAGAAATTCATAGTAGATAAAATTCAAGTAGTCAAATTCGTTGCCTCAAATGTCTGTACTCAAATGTCCAAAGATAGGCAACAAGCCAGAGGAACCAAAAGTCTTAATGCAAGGAGGCAATTTTTACCTGTTCGGTATCACTGAGGCTTGGTTGGACAAAACTTACTGGACCATAATTATGGATGAGTTTGCCTTATGGAAAGGAAACAGAATGGGTAAAGGGGGGTGGTGGGTTTGTATTTCTTTTATTAAGAAATATGAGGAAATCCAGGAAACAGAAGAGGGAAAGCAAGATGGAGAGCATTTGGGTGAAGGTCAAAGGAAGGAGAGACAAATGATTTTGTTATGTGAGTATGTTATAGATCACCTTAATAGGCTGAGATAGATAGAGTATGGAAAATATCACATACTTACATAGTGGCATGATGTAATAGTGATGGGGTACTTCAATTATCCACATATCTGCTAGAGTTCACTCTGTAAAATTCATAGCATCTAGTAACTTCTTTTCCTGCATGTGTGATAATGTCAGACTTTAAAAGGCAGAGGAACTAACAATGGTAAACTTTATTCTGGATCTGATTCTTGCAAACAGGGAGGAATTGATTGGTAGGGAAGAAAGGATGAGAACCCTGAGGGGAGAAAAGCAACCCCTCCATCTGAGTTTGATAGAAGAGACCACGTCTGGAACATTGTGTTCAATTATTGAGATCCACAAGGACATTTATAAGCTGGAGAATGTCCAGAAGAGGACAGCCAGGTTAGTGACAGGCCTCAAGTTCATTTCATATGAGTATAGGTAGAAGTAATTGTAGATGATTGATTAGCAGGGAGAAGAGAAGACTGGGGGGGGGAATGTGAGAGTTGTCTTCAAATATTAGGATTGTCATATGGAAGAGAGGACAGATTTCTTTTATTTGACCCCAGTTGGTAGAACAAGAAATAATGAATACAAGTTGAAAAGAGGCAAATTTTGATTTTAATTCATCTTTCCAATCCTCGAGAGGGAATGAACTAGACCTGGAGAATGAGACATTCATTGTCAGACATAACCAGTGGGTGAATTTGTTTTCCTTGGCTATGTTTATTTGTTACAACGGAAGGTTTAAATTTTTTTTCCCAAAGGACAGTTAAGGATGGAGGGAAGGAGTGGAGGAAAGAGACACTAACTGGAGGAAAGTGACACTAAAAAGGAAAGAGAAAAAAATAGAAATCAATGAATCATTAAAAAAAAAAGAAGCAAAAACCAAAAGGTGCAGAAGGAAACTCTCAAGAGACAGACAGTGCAATGTTGAAATGACCTTGTTAAACTTGAATTATTTTTAAAAAGGCTGTATGTAGTGAAAAAAAAGACATACTCATTACACAAGGTCACAGTTTTCACAAAGAATTCCCTTTTTCATTTTCTGTGCATATCAAAATGTTCAAGTTTGTAAGTAATAAATAATAAAAGGAAAAATCATTAAAAAGACAGTGTAAAACAAAATACTTAACCTACCACATATGAAAATTCCTCAGGAGTATGTGATGACAGAGAGATTATATTTTAATATAATATTTCTGGACACTCAGGCAAATCAGTCAAGTTCTTTGGGCCTTGATTTCCTTATGTATAAAAGAAAAGGTTGAAACGAGATCATTAAAAAGGGAAAAGAACCCACATGTACAAAAAAGATTTTTTTTAGCAGTTCTTTTTTGTAGTGGCAAAGAATTGGAAATTGAGGAAATGCCCATCAGTTAGGGAATGACTGAATAAGTTGTGGTATATGGTTGTGATGGCATATGGTTGTGCTATAAGAAATGATGAGCAGGCATATTTCAGAAAAAACCTGGAAAAACTTACAGGAACTGATGCAGGTTGAATCAAGCAGAATTAGGAGAACATTGTACTCAGTAACAGCAACATTGTGTGATGATTAACTTTGATAGACTTAGCTCTTCTCAGCAATACAATGATCTAAGACAGTTCCAAAGGACCCATGATGGAAAATGCTCTTTTTCCAGAGAAAGAACTGATGGAATCTGAATGCAGATTGAAGCATATTATTTTCGCTCTCCTTATTTGTGTGTGTGTGTGTGGGTGTGTGTGTGTCCTTTTGGTCTGTTTCTTCTTTCACAATGTGACTAATATGAAATATGTTTTATATGATTGCACATATATAATCTATATCAAATTACTTACCATTTTGGGGGGGGAGAAAAGATGAAAATTTGGAACTCAAAATTTTTTTTAAATGAGTGTTTAAAATTATCTTTATATGTAATTAGAAAAAATAAAATGCTATTAAAAAAGAGGAGGTTAGATTATCTAGCCTCTAAGGACTCCATCAGGTCTAGATCTATTATCTGTGATTAAATAAAGTAATTGGGTAGCAAGGAAGGGGAAGGCAGTAGCACTTCAGGCTATCATGAAAGGCTTCATGTAGGAAGTATTATATGAGCTGATTTTTAAAGGAAAATAAGGGTTCCAATAGGGAGTCACGAGGAAGGAATGCATGCCTGCCCAGGATACAGCCTATATAAGTACACAGAGGACAGGAGATAAAACATCATATCTGAAGAATAGTAAGAAAGCCAATTTGACTGGACCATAGAAGGCTTTGAATTGTTGTTGAAATGCAAGAGGAAGTAGTGGGCTGCAAACATACTTTTCCTCTTTCCAAAAGACTGGAGGAAAATAAGTTGCCCTTTTTGTTCAGGTAATCACTAAGAATACCATCAGTAACATCATCCATGACTTAGGCCATACACTGAAATTTTGTATGGATGGAACCTTAGAAATAGGCAGGGGCAAAGGTGAGACATAAAAAACTTCTAGCTGGGGCCCAGGCAATCCCAAAATGGGACGATGCCCCCCACATTTTCCATTGTGATTCTAGTTATGCCAGTTATTGACAATGTTTGCTGGCTTTGGAGCCAGAGGACCTGTGCTGAAATCTCAACTCTGTCACTAATACCATGTATGACCATAGGAAAGTTGATTAATGTCTTAGAGCCTCCATTTCCTTCATCTGTAAAATGAAGAATTGGACTAAATGAACTCAAAGGTCCCTTCCAGCTCCAACTCTGATTCAATGATCTAACATTTGTTTATGTAGGGTATGTTGTCCTTTATCAATGATGTATTGCTTTGTTTTATTTTTTTCTCTTTCATAAGTTAACTTTATAGATGATAGATTTTTCTGTTATAAAGATGCCTGGATTTAAAGCACAAGACAACTCTACTTTTATTATTATTATCATTATTTATTCTAGCACTTAAAGGTTTAAAAGTATTTTACATATATTATCTCATTTATAAGTTATCACCATGAGTATCCCCAGCCCCCTAATCCACTCCACACTCCCATGGAAAAATAAGGTACACACAATTTATCACATATCATTACCAGGAATAATTCACCTAAGTACAAACTGTGATGCATTTTGTGGGACAAACCATTACTGAAATTGTGATAGAGGAAGCCTGTTTTCAGAACTCCCCATACTGCCTTTTTTACTCCTCTATAGTCAGTCAGTTAATAAGCTTTTATTAAGCATATGTGCCAGGTACTCTGTCAAGTGCTGGGTTTACAAAGAAAAGCAAAAACAGTCCCCACCCTCAAGGAACTCAGATTCTACACTTCTACCTCTTTCTTTACTGAAATATTTGATGTCTTCAGGCCCCTGTTTACCACCTTGATCAAAGGTGCTCTCAGAAAATGAACTGATAAACTAATTCCTACACAAGTAGAGATGGCTAATTGGGCTCAAAGTTTTCTCCCCCCCAGGCATACTATAATAAGCTAGAAAGAATTGTGGAATTTAACAATAAGAAGCCAGTAAGAGAGAAATTTGGGGCAATAGGGTACTTTTTCTCATTGACCCCAAAATAACAAATATTTATTATATGTACTCATAAGAAAGGATAGTCTTGTATTTCTGTACAAGCAAATTACCAATGTTATAAGGCAGCTCTTAAGATCCTTTCCAACCTTATAATTCTGTGATTTTGAAAGTCATTATTTGAAGGGAACAAATTGTACCTTCCAGTAAAGTACTGGCAGCAGGACACCGAAGGGATATAGGTAGATGAAGGCATGAGAAAATATTTCTGATTAATTGTGGAAAAATCTGTGATTTAAATGTGAATTAAAAACTCATTGTTTGTCCCTTGTGTATATTATGTGTTTAGGAGATATTCTTTCTGCTCTGGTCCATTCTTTACGCACCCAGCTTGGGGAACAGTCTAGGGGACAGAAACTCACTCATATGCTATTGTATGTGATTTTCAATTAAAAAAAAATCTGTTCCCCAACTACTGCTCATTAAATTAAATCCGAACTCATTTTCTCATCAACTGTCCTTGCCCACATTTCTCTCCAACCTCACATTTAACTTTAATGAGTTGTTCTCCTTCACATCTATACACCACCCTCAGCATCATTCTCAGTTCTTTATCTTTGCTTATGCTGCTGCCCCTGTCTGAAATCACTCCTTCTACCTCCTCTTTAAGACTCAATGCAGGACACGTGTCTCCTCGAATGCCTTGTAGGACCACCCCCTACCTCATTTTGTTTTGTTTTTCCCCTTTTTTATTCCCTCAGAATTCTTGTATGGAAATAACTATAAAGGCACTATTTCCTTTGAAATTTGATAACTTCTTCTGAATTAAATAAACCATGTTTGATTTGATACATGTACTTTATGACTATGGCACCATGGGAATGAAGAGTTAGCCAGTAATTGCCTAAAACTATCAAGGGAAAAGGGAAGGCAAAGGAGAGAAGGGAAAAATATGTGCTTATTGTAATAACACAGCCCATCAATCTCTCTTTATTCCTCCTTCCATCTCCTGCAAGCTAGGCCCCCATGTCTCATTAGTGGGGAGAGATTCAGCGAATGACCTTTAGGAACTGCAGTTAGCGTATCTGGTTTTGAATCCTACCTATATCACTTACTACTTGAGCACCCTTTGAAACCTCCCAGGGTCTCACTTTCTTGAAATGTAAAATAAGAGGTTTGGACTCTACAGGTTCCGAGGTCCCTTCTCGTTCTAGATCAGCAGTTCTCAAGGTTGTCTAGGGACCCCTGGAGGTCCCCAAAATCCTTTCAGGGGGCCTGTGAGGTCAAAACTGTTTTCATAACAACATAAGAAGTTTTAATTTCTAATAAGCTGAATATTGCTAGATATAACCCACATAAACAAAAGCTCTTTGAAGGATCCTCAATTTAAGAGTACAAAGGTATCTTGAGACCAAAAAGTTTGAGACCTCCTACTCTATATCTCCGACCTCATAAGTGCTATGTAGTTAAGTATTCTTTTATGGATACGATGATGGTGAATAAACAAATGGACACATGGATTATGTACCCATTTAAGTTGAAGGGTGTTAGGGCACAACATACAGAATGAGAAAAATATATCAAAATAACTCAGAATTAGTGGCTATATTTCACTTGGTTTTGTTGTTGTTGTTCATCCTTTGTTCTCAAAGAAGATAAGTGACATCAGGAAGGTGATGTCTTGACTTGGAAGTGAATCGGATTTAAGTGAGGCAGGGCTGTGCAAAATCACCAGCCTTATTCTCTCAGTCCCAAGCCATCTGGGTCCAGTGGCAAGACGTAGATCAGGACAAGTGGAGATGGCCCTGGATGCAGTGGGAGACCTTGCCCCCCACCCTTTTTTGGCTTTAAAACACAACAAACTTTCTCTATTGTAGGGGGATAATAAAAGCATTAGAAAAAGAATAGCTATACATATACTAACAAGTCCTAGACCAAATTTGAAAAAGGGGAAGCAGTGAGGACCTTAGCCTGGCATAGATTTCATATTCATCAGAAGTAGCCTCTGAATAAAGCTTAGGTTTCTGCTATATTTAAAATCAGAGGCCAGGCATTGGATGTCCAGGCATAAGATCCAGCCCATATATAAGGTCTTTTCAGCTTGATAAGGCTTTCTAGAGCTTTCACACACCTTGCAAAGCCTTTGAGAACCTGGGGGTCATTTCCAAAGCATGGCAAGACATTGGAAAGAGACTTGGCTAGATGGTCATTTATGTACGAGACTGGATTTACCCACATGCATGCTAGAAGTTGAGTTCCTAGAGTAAGACTGATGCAGTTTCACCTCACAGTCCCAGGGTTACACCTGAGTGGTTGGCTTCTTGAATGCCACTGACACAAGCTTTCATTCTGGTGTGTTCTCTCTAATGTTAACAGGTGATTAGAGTCTCCATATAAGTTAAGCAATGAACATCAACCAGTTTTTACAAAGGAATATTTATTGAGAAGATAGACAATTATCCTTTCCACATTGTGGGGGTTGGGGATGCCCCCCATGATCTGGAAAATCCATGTAAAATTTTTTGGTCCTCCCTTTGTACTAGAGAAGTTGTACCAATTTTTTCTTTTTCTTTCATGTACCTTATAAAATTTGGGTTGATATATATGGTAGTATACTTACATTTTGGGGTTTCAAACCTTTTCTATGTGGTCTGCTAGCCTTTGTGTGTTATCTGTAGCTTCCACAAAACTCCCCCAAATTCCCCATTTAATTTTTTTTTATGCCAATTCACAATATATCGAAACCTGTGATGGGGAGAGTCACGAAGAGAAAAACAATTATTTTCAGCTAACACTGAGGTGTATAATCTCCTCCTCTATCTCGTGCAAAGAGTGTGCTTACAATTAAAGCAGTTGCTATAAATCATTCATCCTAACCAAATTCACATCCAGATGTGATATAGCTGCTGTATGAGTTCATACCTCAGCTACCACTCAGCTGGGTCAAGTAGGCAAATCTTTACGGGCTCTGCCGCTATCTCACCAGGGCTCATCCTCTGGGAAATCCAGTGGACTTCTGGAACTTGCTGTTATGACCTTTTGAAGTTCACAAGTTATAGCAGTGACTTGTGCACTTCACTTTGTGCCTCCTCTCAGTGCGATTTTTCTTACCCGTATGAGGGCAGCTTGTTGGTGCAGTGAATACAGCCCTGGTCCTGGAGTCAGGAAGACCTGAATTTAAATCTGGCCTCAGACACTTACTAGCTGTGTGACCCTGGGCAAGTCACTTAACCCTGTTTGCCTCAGTTCGTCATCTATAAAATGAGCTGGAGTAGGAAATGGGAAACCACTCCAGTATCTTTGCCAAGAAAACTCCAAATGGGGTCATGAAGAGTTGGTACATGACTGAAATGACTGAACAACCAGAATAAGGATATGCAGAGGCAGTTTTTAAGGGAAGAAACTCATAACCTTATGAAAAAATGCTTCAAATCACTATGTGATGTGGAGAAATGCAAATTAAAGCAGTTGTGAGATTCCACCTTACTCTCAGAATAGTTGTAAAGATGACAAACAAGGAAAATTATAAATGTTGGAGGGACTGTGGAAAAACAGGAACACTAATGTATTATTGGTGTACTTGTGAATGATGAACTTGTGAAACAGAACCATTCTGGGAAGCAATTTTAAAATATAAACAAAAAGTTAATAATGCATGCCCTTTGACCAAGTTATACCACTGCTAGACCCATACCCAAAACAGAGCAAAGAAAGAGGAAAATGTCTTTTATGTACAAAAGTATTTATAGCAGCTCTTTTTTTGGTGGAAAGTAAGGGGATACCCATGGGTATTAACTACTACGTTGTGGGAGAAGAATGGGATGGACTATTATTGTTCTATAAGAAAAGAAATAGATGGCTTCAAAAAGATGTGGAAAGACTTCTGTGAGGTACAGTGAAGTGAGCAGAACTTATTATGTTTTCATTAAGAATTTATACTTTAACAACAATATTATAAAAATGAATAATTTCTATGATTTTTATAAATTATTGAAGAAAAATTGAGAGAACCAGGACTATTTTATTTATATAAGAACAACACTGTAAAAACAAACAACTTTGAAAGCTGTAAGAACCGTGATCAATACAGTGACCAATCAGAATTCCAGAGGACAAATGATGAAACGTGCTATCTTTTAGGAAAAGGTGATTGCTTTAGGGTGTAGAATATTCTTTTATACAGCTATTAAGGAAATTTTTTCTCACATGACTGTATATTTGTTACCAAAAAAAGCTGTTTTTCTTTTCTTTTCAATGGAGTATGGAGTGTGAGGTGAGAGAATAGATTGCTGTTCATTTTTTTAAAACACATCAATAAAACTTTTTTTTAAATTAATAGGTCATAGAATCATAGATATAGAGCTGGAAGGGACCTTAGAGGTTATCTACAGTGTCCAGGTCAAGAAAGTAGGAAGCTGCCACTGCTTTTGCCCACATTTGGAAGCTTATAAAATTTTTTTCTTCCTCAACTCAAAAAGAGAAGAGTCGGTTTGTTTCTTTAAATCTTTTGTATGCATTCTTAGTTCTGGCTCAGTGGCCATTTAAAAGACTAGCAAATAGTGAGAGTGCCCTCCATCATGCATTTCTGTAAGCAAGCTCACCCCCAAGCAGAGGATAGTGCACACACTCCAAGGACCCTACCCTCATTGGTCAGTCCCTCCATTACACTGGTATGGTGCTTAGTATACCTCCTATGGAATTCACATATAGATGATGAAAATATGGATGAAATAATGAGAGATGAAAACCTGCATTGCTAAAATCCCCAAATCATTAGATTTAAAGCTGGAAGATACATGAGGCGGAAGGAAGGGAAGGTGCCATGGTTAGAGCTGGGCCTGGAGTCAGGAAGAGCTCAGAACAAGGTCAACTTCAGATACTCACTAGCTAGCTGTGTGACCCCTCCCTGGACAAGTCACTTAATCTCTGTTTGTTTTGGTTTCCTCGACTATAAAATGAAAACAATAATTATGCTTACCTTGCAGGGTTGTTGTGAAGATCAAATGATTTAATATTTGTAAAGAATTTAGCACTATGCATACTGCAGGTACCTTACAATTATTCTTTCCCTTCTCTCCCTAGTCCACGATACTCATTTGACAGAAGAGGAAACTGAGGCCCAGAGCTAAGAAATAACTTACCTAAGGTCACACAGCCAGCAAATAGAATATCTAGCATTTGAATTCGGGCTTGAATCCAGGGCCTTGAACATACTTTTATTTTATGGAATGATTGCTTAAATTTAACATATATAGGTTAATAACATGTGAATTATATATATAATATATGTATAATATGTATATAATATATACATAGCCATTTACTCACATAGATGGCTGAAATTTTTCCATGAATTTGAAATATTTAACCCCCCTAGCACAACAATGAACTCTTAATAATCCTTCAATTAAAATCCATTGAATCAAACTGAATTGAAACTAACCCAAAGACACCATTTTGTTGTTGTTTTCCCTGCAGTTTCTAAGAACTAATAGCCCTGAGGTGCCATCTAGTGGAAATGAAGTAGTATATTTACAGATTTTTTTTTTTTTTTTTTTGTAATTCTTGCTAGTTTAAATAGTAGCAGATGCATAGGAGCTGTGGCAGCTTCCTACTCTCTTCATCCAAACACTGTAGATGACCTGTAAGGTCCTTTCTAGCTCTAAATATATGATCTAATGATCTGTTAATTAAAAAAAAGTTTTAAAGTTTTATTGGTACCTTTTTCTTTTTACATTGTATATATCTACAGATTACTCTTCATTGTGAGAAGAGTAATTTGCAACAAAGCAAATTAAGTAAAAAAATGAAGTGATTAAATATGACATTATTTTTAAAGTAATTATTCCAAACAATCTTTTAATCATTTAATTATTTATTAGCAGTGTGTGCACATTTATATTCCATTATATTCTCTAAAGTCTTAACATAATTTCTGATCAATCAAATCACAAAGTACAAACTTGTTTCTTAAAATATGGCTTTTCACTTCTTTTTTTTCCCTAATAGCTCACACTACCTGACATTCTCAACTTCCTCCAAAATGACATCTCAACTCACATTCTTCTTTACTTAATGATGAAGTTTCACCTCCATACATATATTAATCCTTTATCACGGTTCCTTTAAAACATCTGGATGTACTCATTTAAAAACAAATCCTTTAAAATGGAATCTTGTTTAGGGACTTAACTGACTTCTTTGCTGCATCATAATATCATTCTGTTTAATGAAGGAAAATATTTTCAGTTTACCAAAATGTTTCCTCTTCTCTTCTAACTCTTAAAACCAATACTTTATCCATTATATTGATGGACAATTAATAATAGCATTAGTAACCTTTAGAGAAGCAATATGGAATAGTGAAAATAGCATTGGACTTTGAGTTAAAACAGGAGTTCTAATATTGATGTTTCTATATGTCAGTTGCATGACCTAAGGGAAGCCTCAGTTTCTTCACCTGTAATATGAAGATGAGAGGAATCATAGTATAGTGGGATAGAGAATTGGCTGCAGAGATAGGAAGACTTGGATTGAAGTCCTGCATATGACACCATATTGGCTATTACCTTGGGCAAATTACTTAATTACTCACTGCCCTGAAGCAGCTGTCTAAAACTATTCAAGTTAATAGTTCATATGGATGAAACTACAGTTCCAGAACAATAGAAAATGGACAATTTTTTAACACTGATCTGTTGAAGAAAGGGTACAGTATAGTTAAGGCTTTGCCATTTACCAAAGACAATTTATAGTCAAGTACCAAGATTGTGGTTCAACTTTAAGTGACATAGCGGTTCAGAAAAAGAATGTTATTAAAGTCCAAACAGTTGAGAAGACTTCATGGAAGGAGTTTGGATCACATTGAGACAGTTAAAGAAGAGGGAGAAAGGCATTCCAATAATGGTACTTGGATTCTTCCAGGATCTATCTGCATCTCCCAAGGGTACAATTATCTCTATGCTGATGATTCTCAAATTTGCTTGTCCAGTCCTAACCTTTCTCCTGACCTCCATTCACATAACTCCAAATGCCTGTTGGACATCTTGAACTGGATTTCCTGTATAAATTTAAGGTGTATACATATCCAAAAGTGAATGCACTTAAATCACTTAATTTAGCACCTAGCACACAGTAGATACTTAAATGCATATTCTCTTATTCCCTTCCATTTCCCAAACCCAAACCTCTTCTATCTTCCCTATTACTGTGGAGGGTACCACACTGTCTTTGTAGCTAACTAGGCTTACAACCTAGGTATCATCCTCTTCTCCTCATTCTCACTCTCCATAGTCAATATGTAGTTATGTACTATTCATTTTACCTTTTTAATATGTCTTGTATACAACCTTCTTTCTCTTCTGTCAGTGCCACCGTATTGATGCAGGCCCTTATGATCGCATGCCTGGACTATTGCAGTAGCATGTTGGTGGGTCTCCCTGCCTCAAATCTCTCCCTATTTAAGGCCACCCTCCTTCCAGCTATCAAATTGATCAGATTAAAGTTTGAGATTGACCATTTTATGTTCCTTCCCTGTACCACCCTTCCCATTCTATCAACTAAAATGGCTTTTTATCACCTCCACAATTAAATGCAAAATCATCTGCTTGGCGTTCAAAACCCTTGATAACTTGGTACCCTCCTACCTCTCTGATTTTCCCTCTACCTTTTCCCCTCTTCATACTCTGTGATCTAGTAAGCAGGCTCCTTTCTGTTCCTAGCACATAACACTCCCTCTCCAGACTTTGGAGACATTTTCACTGGCTAGCCCCCATGCCTGTAATTCTCTCCTTTCCCATCTCTACCTCTTGACTTCCCTGGCTTCTTTCAATTCTCAACTAAAATCTCAATCCCATAATGCTAGTGCCTTCATCTATTGATTAACTCCAATTTATACTGTTTATATAGTGTTTGTACAAAGTTGTTTCTGTGTTGTCTCCCCCCCCACCATTAGATTGTGAGCTCCTTAAACAGGGATTGTCTTTTGCCTTTCTCTAAATCCCTAACACTTAGTACAGTGCCTGACACTTAATAAATGATTATTGACTAACTGATTTGTGATTTTGTCAATCAACTAATCTACAAGCATTTATTAGGTGCTTACTATGTTCCCGGATTCTATGTTGGGTCCTGGGTATACAAAGGAAATGATTGAAACAATCCCTATTCACAAGAGCGAATATTCATTGTTGTAAGCATGTTTTACACAGACACATAACACAACTCCCTACTTGAGTAGACGGTCTTCCTGAGTTGCTATGGCTGAAAAAAATTCATCCAGTGATGAGGCAATAGACATGTAGACTGTCACCATGCCACAATTAATGGTATTAACTTACATCTATATAGCGCTTTCAGTTTACAAGGCACTTGATTCATAACTTTGTAAGATATTTAATACAACTCCATTACCCTTACATTGTGAGAAAACTTGAGTTCAGAATGGCAATAATTTTACCAGGTTAGTGACCTTAACTATTGGACTTTTTGGCAGGCTCTAAAAATCCATCTGTCCAGATATTTGGACAAAGTGCTTAGTTAAATTAAAATGAAACAGTATTGTCTAAGCTAGTATTTTACAGGCATAAATCTTGATCTTGGATTATTCTGACTGTGAGTACTGTAAATCTCAGAGAGGAAAAGGGAGATGTCCATGAAAGTGATTTATTATTCTATTTGTTCAGTTCAGAACATCTTCATAAATCAAGTTGTATTAAAATATTTGGGGCTAGAAGGTTGCTACATAGAATAGCAATCTCAAACTCAAATTGTATTTTAAGTTTTTATCACTCATCTTTTCCTCCTAAAAAGATCTAAATCTTTTTTTTTCCCTTTTCACAAAGACTTGTTAATCTGATTACATATTCTTCTTAGCAAAGGATAAAAGTGCTCCATAATATGACTTGGGTGGTAGGAGAAAATCAGAAAGTAGCCCAGAGCTTCATAGGCTGAGGACTTGAGATCCCTGACCTAATCTAGAAAACTACTTCTGGGAAGGGATAAATTTAATTTGTCTTTTCAGTCATTTTAATACCCTTAAGAACATGTTTATGTGTGAGGGGCCATATTCGAAATCCAACCTCACTTAAGCAGGTCACTCTTATGCTTTGAGGACCAAACTGGAAACAGTTGGAAACTTTATGGCTGGCAGGATTAATTTCACATCTAAACAAACCTACATGAAAGACCACCCATTGATAAGAAAAACAGCTAACAACTTTGTATAAATAACCGATTTCAAATTGTCAACAGTTAAACCAGCAATTTTTAATTGTTACCACAAGTGGTTGGTTGTGGGGTTTGAGGGATTGTCTTTTTTTTTAAGTGAAAGATGGGGTAGTTAAAAGAAGTAGGCTTGGGACAAGATATCTGTCTTTAAACAGATTGTTGACTCAATTTGGAAAGGAAACCAGCCAAGAAGAGTATCATGAACAAGCATGAACATAATTTGAGTTACTTTCAAAATTATGTAACACTGAGATAAACACCTAATTTGCTTTTATTACAGATCTAACATTCTGACTAGATTGTTTTGTTTTGTTTTAGTCTTGAATGTCAATATGGGAAAAATCCTTGTCAGTAGACAAAACTAAAAAAGAAGTCTGAACCTTCACATAAACAGACACATATGTGTGTTTTGTAAGGGGTACTGGTTTCATCCTTGGTGCTTTGACTAGTTTCATTTGGTGTTACCGAAAGAGGCAGGACAGTGCACACTGCTCTGGAGATGGGGAGCACTCCAGTCCCTTGCTACTTAGCATTATTCTTTCCTTTTAAGTGTTCTCAATAGGAACTGGCTTTTGTGATACTATCAGAAAGTAGAGAACAAGTAGACAAAAAGGTTGTCCTGATCATTTAATAAGGAAGCTAGTCATTGTGAAGTATTCAACAAAAGTATAAAGATAGGTCCCTGGAGGTTTCTGGGACATGATGGCCATCTTCAAGTATTGAAAGGGCTACTATATGGAAAAGAATTAGAATTGTTTTGTTTGGTCCCATATGGGCAGAACTATAAACCAGAGACACAGATTGTAAAGAGCTAGATTAAGGACTGATGTAAGGGGAAGAAAACAAATAAAACAAATAACTTCCTAAAAATTAAAGCCGTTCAACTTCTAGGGCTACATCCCAAAGAGATCATACAAAAGGGAAAAGGACCCACATCTACAAAAATATTCATAGCAGCTCTTTTTGTGGTGGCAAAGAATTGGAAACTGAGAGGATGTTCATCAATTGGGGAATGACTGAGCAAGTTGTGTTCTATGAATGTAATGGAATACTATTGTGATATAAGAAATGATGAACAGGTTGATTTCCGAAAAACCTGGAAAGACTTGTATGGTCTGATGCTGAGTGAAGGGAGCAGAGCCAAGAGAACATTGTACATAATAATAGCCATGTCGTGCAATGACTAATAGTGATAAACTTAACCCTTCCCAGCAATACAAGTATCTAAGACATCTCCAGAGGCCTCATGATGGAAAATGCTATCCACATCCAAAGAAAGAACTATGGAAGTTGAATTGCTATTTTTTTTCTCTTCTGTTGAGTTTTGTTTCCTCTTTCTGATGGTTCCTCCTATTGGTTCTAATTTTAACTTACAACATCACTAATGTGAAAATATGTTTAATAGGAATGTGAATGTATAGCCTATATCAGATTGTGTGCCATCTTGGGGAGTTTGGTAGGGAGAAAGGGGGAGAAAAATTTTAGATTCAAAAGCATATGGAAGTGATTATTGATAAATCAAAATAAATTAATGAAAAAGATAAAAAAAGAAAAAAAAATTAAAGCTATTCAAAAATGTAGTGGGCTGCTTCTGGAAGTAGTAGGTTTTTCCTCACCTCAAATTTTCAGTAATAGTCTGTATGGCTGTTAGGGATATTGTCTAGGGGATTCTCAACCAGGGGATTGGATTAGAAGGCCCCTAAGATTGTTCCTGCCATCTCTGAGATTATGTAAATTTATAATCAATTTGGATAGAAGATAGTGACTAGGTTTGTGAGTTTTCTTAGCATAGGGAACTTATAGGTAAAGAAACTCCCTCTTCCAATGCAGTCTCAACATTCTCTGCAGCTTATAGTGTTAGAGAATTGCCCAGGGGCACTAAGTGCCTTGCACAGAGTCCCAGAAACAGTATGTGTTGGAAGTAAAATTTATAGCAAGTCTTCCTAGCACAAGGCTTGGGTTCAAATCCAACTTTTGACATATGCTAGCTGTGTGACCCTGGTCAAGTCTTTTCACCTCTCAAGATTACCAACCTGTGGTGGCAGAGTTCCTTCAAATGGAACTTGCCTAAACTAATGAAATCAAAGGTCCAGGCTCTATTGCTATCCTTTTCCCACTCTAAGGTCCACTGTCTGACTATTCACCATGGAACATGGCTCTAATTTGGAGAGATAAATATACTGCAATAAAATTAATAAAATAAAATGATTTTAAGTAATTGTTCAAAACAAAAATATAAAACAATTTTGAACAATATAAATTGTTCAAAACAATAATATAAAGAATAATAATAATAAACAATTGTGGTGCAGCAGGTTCTATTCTAGACTTCTGCCACTTGTCTTAGAACAGTAACTTAAGTATTCTAATCAATGTAGTAATCATTTGTGAATTCTGAAGATTGCAAGTAAAGCATACCTTCCACATCTCTTGGAAAAGAGAGGCAGTACTTTGTAGTTGCAAATGAAGCATACATTTTCAGACATGGTCAATGCTTGATTCATTTTACTTGACTACATTTATTTGTTGAAATGTAGGGTTCATTAGGAAGTGACAGTTATGTTAAAAAAAAGGAGAATCAATTGAAAAAACAAAGTACCTCCATAAGACTCAGTTTCTTTAAGTGCAAAATGTGTGCAATAATATTTAAACTGAACCTCATAAGATTTATTTTTTTAAAAAGTGTTTTGTAACCTGTAAAATATGTGCAAATGTAAACTCTTACTACGTAGTTAATTGTTAAATGAAGAGTATAGATAATAAGTCTCATAGGAGTTCAGAGGACATCAGCAGGAAATACTTTATGGAAGAAATCTGATTCAAGTTGGGTCTTGGAGAAGTATCTTGACACTCTGCTATTTCTCTGGGTAGAGTTATTCAAATTATTCAAGACTGCTTCCTAGAACATAGAGGACAAGAAGATGATAGTAGAGAATGAAGCGAGGAGGAATCCAAACTCTCCACCAGTATTGCCTGTTACCACTGAGGAGTTCCTGCTACAAAAAGTGTAAAAAGAGGAATATCTATTCCTGTTTTTTTAAAATTTAGACTATTTCTCAACTTGCCATCAGGGGGCACCAAATTCCAAAATTAATATTAATTTTTTTTTATCTTTTATATTTTCAAAATGTATTCAGAAAGTAGTCTAGAGCATGGCAATTTTCATTTGAAAGCCTAAAAGCACTGCCTATTCTTTTGTGCTATATAATGATCATAATTAATTTCTAAGAAGGTAAAATCATACCAAGTTTCGTAGTTCCTATGAAAATTTGTCCCTTCTTTGACAGTTTTCAGCATTAACTAGGTGATGCCTAAATGCATTTGAGATGAAATTACACTCTCCAAACCATGTCTGCTTTAGTGCAACTAGATTCCTAGGTTGTTTAGTGACATTCTCTCACTGAACTTACTCCTTTCCATTACCTTGTGTATATGTTATTAAATCTACAAAACATCTTAAAAACAAATGAGAACCAAACATTTTCTCTTTGACTCTTCTTTTGCTATAGTTTTCAGATATTTGGAAAGGTAAGAGGTGTGAGAAGAGGACCTTAATTGTAATATTACAGTGTTGTAATTATAACAATTGCCTCCTTTCAGTTCTGCAGAGTTGAGATGATATGATTGGGAGGAAAACAAATGTTGAATTTGAAGTCAAGAAGACTTGACTCCAAATCCTGCCCCTGCTTATAACTTGTGAGACTTTGGACAAGTCACCTAATCTCTCTTGACCTCAGTTTTTGCATCTGTAAAATGAGAGAGTGAGACTAGATGACCTAAGGACCCCTCCTATGGTCCTATGATTATGTCCATTAATACACAATGTAAGCTCCTTGGGGACAGGAACTGCTTTCTGTTTTTGTCTTTGAATCATCTGTATTTAGCAAATCGTAGGCACTTAATGAAAGATTGTTGAATTAAACCAGACTGGATTGAATTGAATCGAATTGAAATGAACATAGGAGATTGTTTGTCTCTGTAGGAGAAAATAGGGGAAAACTGTGCTTGATTTAGCAATTCTCTCTTACCCCAGTTCAATATGCTACGTTCTTTATCAGACCTGTACTGTATGGCATTTCATGATTTTAAAATTTATTTTTACTTGTAATAGACTCTCACTGAACCATCCAGCTCCAAATAAGTGGATTAAGACTATTTCCTGCCTGCCCATCCTATACGACTCTTCCCCCTGTCCTCCTGTAAATCTATACCATGCTGGGGGCCTTTCTCAAGACATTACATGAAGATGATTAGATCTACAGGCTACTTTTTGGTTCTCTCTCAGTCTCTCACTCTTCCCATATGACTGGCTCCTCTTCCTCATACACTCCCAAGTAACACCTTCAAGGCAGTTCAAAAGCATTTCTTAAGTGTTTACAATTTGCAAGGCACAGTGCTAGGCCCTGGGGAGGAGAAATTCAAAACCAAAACAAACCCTACTGCAAAAGAATTTATATTAGAAAATATCTAGGAGATATTTGAGTAGGTTGGATGGACCACAGGGTACATGAAGGGGCATAATGTTAAAAAAGACTGGAAATATAAGCTGGAGCCAGATGCTGAAGGCCTTTAGATACCATACTGAGGCATTTGTATTTTTCCTGAAGGCAACATGGGACCGCCAAGCTTCTTCTCCTTCAGAACAAATTTTCTTTGCCTATGAAGGATAGATTAGAAAATGGAATGACTAGAAGCCAGAACTCTCTGAGAAATGATAAATAAGAGCCTATACTACCATGTGAGTAGAGATGAGGGGAGTTCTGAAAGATGTGAATAACTCTCTTATGGAATCCATTAAACTGCATCTATGACATAATTCTTCATTTTTGATAGGTGGTACCCTGATATGCCCACCTTCTATTGCCCTTTGGTTGACCCACAATTTTAATTCTTCAAAGACTGGTATTCCTTGACTCATAGCCAGACAGCATCACTGAAATAATATTGATGTTAAAAAGATGGACTCTTGTTTCAGAGATAAGCATGGGATTATTAAAAGCAAAGTTTCCTCATAACAATCCAGTCAGCTCTCCTCCTCCTGCTCATCTGTGGGCCCAGCTCGTTATCAGTCCAAGATATAAGTACTGAAGACCGTATCCTTACAGTTTCACATCACAGTCTGAAAAAAAAAAATATATTCTTTGTTTTTCCTGTGTACATAGTTAGGCCAAGCTCTGAAGTGTTCTCTAGTTTAACTCAGTCACTACAATGTCATTCACAAAAGGATCATTCGGAAGGCCTCATTTTCTATAGGGAATCCTTCTTCCATTTGGATTTTGTGCTGCTCATCCTCTATTATGAGGGAAAACATCTTTGACAAGCATATGCCTTTCTTTTATGTTTTGCTTTATATCAATACTCTGTGGGTTTTTAAACAAAGGTAGTTCTGTTAGATCTCCGAGGAATCTTGAATGATTTTAATATATGATGGGAGGGGCTTTGTTGGAGGAGAACCTATAAGACAACGTTTTGCTCCAAAGAGCTTTTTTATAGTCAATAAACAGTAAGCACAGTGGGACATTATATTCTGTGTGCTCTTTAGCCAATTAAGTGAGTGTAAAGATGTGGTCTACTGTAAAAAAGTCTTTTTTGTGCAGCTCTGCCAGCTCCCTTCTTAGACTCTCATCATCAAGAGTATTCATGATATTTGAGTAGATTATTTTCATCAAGATTTTGTAAAGTTGGAAAAGTAAGCATTTGAGTTGGTAGTTACTGATATTTTTTCAATTGCCTTTTTGAATAATGAGACCTGTAATATTTTTCCAGGTGTTTAGAACCCTTCCTGTTTTAGATATCTTGAAAATTAATCATTTACTGCCCTCAAAATCATGTCATCTCTAGCATGGGCCTTTTCTGTGTTGAATTAATCTAATCCAGCTGTTCTTCCTAACTTTGTTTTTAGTGACATTTCTACTTTCTTATGCATCACATTAAGGACTGTGAAATTAAAATCTAGATATATTAATATTTCATAAGGGTCCATGCTAAAGATGACATGATTTTGAGGGAAGCAAAATGTTAGTTCTTGGGATATCTGAAACAAGAATGGGCTTCCAAACACCTGGGAAAATATTATAGACCTCATTATTATTCAAAAAGGCAATTGAAACAATATTAATGACTACTGGCTCAAATGCTTGCTTTTCCAACTTTACAAAATCTTGATGAAAGTAATATACTCACATACCATGAATATTCTTGATGAAAGTATTGTTAATATTTTCTGAGTCACCATTAAAAAAATATACAAGATTCTTTTCAAACCTTTGGTAACCTCCCCTCTCTTCAGATTTTTTTTTTGTAATTGATCTTCCACTACTCACAAAATTATATCACTTCCAACAGGAACTTTGTCTAAATCCAGCCACTCTTCCCATCTTTGATTTCTTCAGAGTCATTTCTACTTCTTCCAACAGCACATCTGGCACATTGAAGTCAGAGTCCATATGTGGTGGCTTTACTGTCATTGGAGAGGAAAAGACTTTGCTATAGAAATCTTTACAGATCCCCATTTTTCATTTGTTCACTTCCATGCAGTTTCATCTCATAAAGCCTTCAGGATAACTTTACTTAGTTGGGTTTCCTGCCAAAGTTTCTTTAAACTTATTCTTCCTTCTTTTGTTTCTCACTGTTTTATGAGGCAGTACTGTTCATATCCAGTTAGGCTACATTTGATAAAATGCTCATAAAATGATCATTAGAACAATATTTATCCATTGGTTTCTTTCCCACCAAGTGTAGGATATCATATAACATCAGCTGAGTCATACTAGTGCTATTGAACTTCATGTACCTTGTTTATATGCCTTCCAGAGGTCAGGATTTGGTAAAAAAGACTTAATATTTTTAAAATTTTTTCTTTTTTTTTTAAATTAGAAACCTAGTAAACATCAACAAACATGAACAATTTAGTATAAAAAGAAAAACAAAAACAAATTATATATAAAACAATTTCTATTATATGTAGTTTTTAAAACAGTATGTACAGGGTTTTTAGAATATGATACAAATTTAATATGGTAATTCTAATTTTGCCCTGCTTGACTATGCCTCCTTTGGTACTTCGTTCTACTGTCTTAACTTTTTTTTTTTCCCAGTGATCTTTGTTCTTCCTTTTGAAAACAAGAATCAATGTCACTACCCACTTCCCACCTAAACTTCCTTTCCTGTAAAGAAAAAAAAACTCTCCCTTAAAACAAATTAGTCTCCTCATTCAAAAAAAAGTCATATATTGATTGTGTCTGAAAATTTTTATTTCATTCTGTATCCTCTAGTTCATCAACTCTATGCCAAGAAGTGGGAGAGGAGTATATGCTTCATTAGTCTTCTGTAGTCATAATTCTCATAGTCCTTAAGTCTTTCACAGTTGTGTTCTTTTATGAGGTGGTAGTGGTATTCCAGGTTAGTTTCTTATCCCAACTACAATTCACATGGGTGAGACAGTTCCCTGAGCTATGGCCCATCTCTCCCTCAGGGTTCTAAAGGTAGCCCTGCGGATTCAGGGTTAGATTTGTAATTCCTTCAGCCATCAATGTGTCCCCCTCCCCTAAAATTATTAGTTGAGAATAATTAGCCAGCCTCAAGTAGGTTTTAGAAAAGGATATTTACTAATGTGGTATAATTGTAACAATTGGTTCAAAATTTGGTCCCTGCTATATTCTCCCACGAGTACAAACAGAGAGCAGGGGAAAGTGGGCATAACCTTAGAGAGCACATGTGGTAAAGGGTTAACTTACCACTCCTGGTTGTTAGAAATTCTCCCCCTGTTTGTGGGTGGGGGCCTGGAGCATGGAGGGAGTGTGCTCAAGGAATTTCCTTTCAGCATAGTGAATCTTCATCCATCTACCCTTAGCTCCTGATGCAGACACTGATGGGCTTAGAGAAATACCACTAGGATACCGATGTGAAGATAGGAACTGCTGCTATCCCTGTGAGTATGATGCTAGAACAATGATGGGAAGATGGGAAGTCCACCAGCCTCTAGACCCATCAAAATTGGCAAGGACCTTTGGTCAAAGGGGGCAAAAGAAGGAAAAAGTAGAAAAGAGACCTGATCAAGCCTGAAGCCAAGGAGCCTTCCTCCCTATCTCATGTGGTTCCTTCTCTGCAGGTTCAGCTAGAATTCCATACTTACTCTAATTTCTGAAATGCCTTTTCCCAACTAACTATGTTTTTATTCAGGACCCAGACAGTAAAACAAAATCCCTGAGCCAATTGGAACAGATCTCCTGTCTGGTGTAATTTCACTTCATAGACTTTGTCTTAATTGAGATATGTTTTCATCTAGGTAAAGTATTGAGGTTAAAATGTGATCATGTATTTTCAACCTAACCTTTACACAATCATTATATAAATTGTTCTCCTGACTCTGTTCATTTCTCTCTATATCAGTTGATATAAACCCTTCCAGGCTTTCAGAATCTGTCCCTTTCATCTTTTCCCTTGGTATAACAATATTTCATTACATTCATATTCCATAATTTGTTTAGCCATTTCTCAATTTATGTACACGCTCTTTGTTTCCAATTTTTTTGGTTGCAATAAGAAGTGCTGCTATACTATTTGGGGGATACATTTGGATTCTTTTCTTTTATATTTCAACTCTTTTGGCTTATATTCCTAGTAGTAGTAGTTTCACTGGGTTAAAAGGAATGTACAGTTTTGTAACTTTTGGGATATTGTTCCAAATTGTTTTCTAGGGGGGGTTGAACAATTCATAACTCCACCAGTAATGAACTAGTGTGCCTTTCCCACATTTAACATTTTCATTTCTTTTATTATTAGTGATGTAGCATTTTTCATGTGGTTGTTGATGACCTTAATTTCTTTTTTTGAAAACTTTCTTTTAATATCTTTTCATCACTTATCAATTACGGAAGGGTACTTGCTCTCTTATATTGTATCAATTCCTTATATATCTTGAATACGATGTTGTGGTGGTATATTTAGGTGTACTGTATTGTTTTACTATGTAGGTTATGTGTTCCCACATGGGTCTGTCCAGATTTGGCTCACAGGGAGGTAAGAATAGATATCCGTAGTCTTCTCACCCCTCTTTTCTACAAGGGAAACTTTGATTCCTGCCAGGGAAGGAATTGGGAGTTTGGAGCCAGAGACTTGCCACTCTATTCTCCTCAGAGAGAGAGGGTAGCAGTCTAGAACTATATCTTTTTGCTTCCTTAAATACTCTTAAACTAGGGGAAATAATTTTTGGATTCAAGCTGTAGTCCTGATTTCTATCTCTTAATGAGTAAGGAGGGCTTCACACTATGTATTTGACACTTGAACCCCCACAAAACACAAGTTCCATAATGAACACACACTTAGTAAATAAACTCACTTATCCAAATAGACAACAAACAGAAATTAGAGAAAGTATACATGTGAGACAATATCCCTGACAATACACAGAGTTAAAGAGCTTTACTACTGGGAGGAAAATAACTCAGTTAAACTGAGAGGGAAAGTCGATAAACCTTGAGTAGATAGAGGTATAGAATTAAACCTAGCCTATTTTTCCTCCAAATGTTAATCAATATAATTCTGCTGAAGTCTTATGATGATGCCTTATCTTACCATGGAGGTGACTCTGTATTGTTGAAGACTTTGCCAATGTGACACAATCTTGGCAGATTCTACCAAGTTGGAAAGGCTCCCAAATTTCCAAAAGGAAATTTCCCAAAGTCTATAGTGTAGTAAGCTGGGAACAGGGACATGAGCAAAGTGCCAATTCCTTTACATTTTGGTGTCTTCCCAGAGTCTTTCTTCCCTTTAGGTTGAAGGAAGATTGGAATCTTGTGTCTTCTTTCTTGAAGCTAGAAGCCAGAAGACTATCTTTTTTTCTGGCTCTCACCAACTCTGTCCCCCATGCATGAAGAACATTGAATAATTAATTAATCTTCACCAATGAGGAAAGTCTTATGTAAATGGCCTTTGAGGCATGAGTACATAGAAATTTGATCATAGATTAAAAGCAGTTTTTCATATACATACATATACATATGTGTGTATACATATGTAAATGTGTCATTCATACATATGTGAACAATTCCTGTTAATGTAACATCTAAGTACCATTTAATTGGGAATCAAGATTTCAGTTACTTGAGGGTGTCCAGACCTGTGATTTCTGTAGCTCCTTTATACAAACGTAGATAAGCAACTATTAGGCAACTTCTCATCTTAGAGAGTTGTTTGGGTCCCCAAGAGATTACTCCGTCTTAGTGAGTCAGGTCCCCTGAGTATGTGTCAGAACCAAGACTGGAATACAAATCTTGCTAACTGTGAGTCTGGATCACTATGCATTGTACCAGGCTGTGTTATACCAGTGTCCAAATGTTTGTTTTTTTATTGATTGTATTGTATTATGTTATGCCTTAGACATGGACTCTCAGGGAAAGATGCTAACACCAATTAGGCCTCATGTAATATTTTAAATATTTCAATATTGTCAGAATTGATGATTTTACAAGTGCAGGTACTACTTACATAATTGAATGTTTTGTCCTGTTTCTACCTTAGTAATTGGTTGTCATGGTTACCTGTTGCTGAAAACAATCATTCTCTGTGATCAACTTCCTTCTGATGAACACCTCCAAACAAAGCCAGATTTTTTCTTTAGCAACAAACATAAGGTTTACCTCTAAGCCCATTTGAGTTTGAAAGCTTACTAGCTTCTTCGGAATTAACAGAATTTAATATCCACCAGCATTCATAGACTTAGAGAGTTTCCTCTGTGTCATGATAAGACAATGGAATAAGATATGGCAAACGTTTTAAATTAAGACAATAAATATGATTACTTATGTCTGGTCATCAGGTATATGACTGCAATGTTACATAGATAGATAGATAGATAGACAGATAGATAGATAGATAGATAGATAGTTTGTTTAAAAAATTGTAGCTTTGAGAAAACTTAAGGAAGCTATAGATTTTAAACGCTACCACTGACGTTAATCCCATCATCAGCAACCTAAATTGCATTTCTTTGGAATCTTGCCATTGTTGGTCAAGTTTTTGATAATCATTCAAATTAACTAAGATGAATTTGTTATCTTTGGATTTCAATATTAAACTCATTGTTCTAGAGAAAAGTCTAATTCAGTGGAAAGAGTAAATTAATTCCCTGTTTTCACTTGGATAGTGGGTTAAGTGATGTTTGTATTCTAAGGTATGGGAACCATATAATAAAGTGCTTCGAGATATTCCATGTCACTAAAATAGTAAAAATTACAAAATCAGAAAATTTTGGCTTTATATAGCATAAACTTCTAATATTATTCCTATCACTTTCTCTCAATATAGTCTTTAATGAGAAGCAGTGTGACATAGTGGATAAATTACTAAATCTGTAGTTGGAAAGAACTGCCTTCAGATTCCAAATCTGGTACGGTACATGACCATGAGTAATTCACTTAACCTCCTTTCTGAGCCCCTGTTTCTTCATCTGTAATGTGAGGACAGTAATTCCTGCAGAACCTGGATTGTTGTAGGACTCAATGTATATAAAGCACTTTGAAAATTTTAAAGTGGTTCATAAATGCCCATTCAAATGTAGTATTTAATTTAATTTAACAAAATGCAAATAGTTGTAAAGCAAGCTCAGTTGGCTTTTATTAATTTTAATACAATTTCTAATAAGGAAAAAGATAATGAAGCGAATACTTAGTAACAATTATTATCTCCACCTAATTTTCTTATTCCTATCTTTTTTACCTTCATTTTCACCGTGGACTGACATGACTTAAATTTTTTTAACACAAACTGCCAGTAGAGACTATAAAGTCCTAATCTCCCTAATTCCTATGGTTACTCAGTCTTTCCTAATACTTTCTGGTAAAGACTTAGGAACAATGATATGTTCCAAAGAGCAAGAGGAATAAGTTTCCATATGAGTTTCATTCCAAGATAAGAGTAAGAGCTCTAAGACAATGAAGCTCAAAGGATGAGAGGCTAGAGCAAAATTAAGAAGGAGATGATCAATAATCCTATTCTGAATCAAGGAACTAAGTCCTCATAATCTTTCTGCTTTGCACACAAGAGTAGTACATGCTAGCTTTCATGTATCTTTTTCTTAGAGAGAAGTATTCTGGATTTTCCAGAGTTCAAGATGGTGAGCCTGGTTAATGTCAATCCTGGGCAGAGAGAGCCTTGTGGTTACTAACAACACATGTAAATAGGGCTTGAGTTCCATTAATTATTCTCCTTAGATTTTTTTTCACTATAAATTTTTGTCATTGTAAATAAAGAATTGAAAAGGTCTTATACACAGTGCACAGTGAACAATTATTAGCTCTTAAGTCTTGCTCTCACTTTTTTCCTTTGCTATTTTCCTCAGATTAAAAACACGCAAGTGGTATATTCAGTTCTTGCAATTTTTATCAAAATCAGAATAAAATATCTTTAAGATGACTCAACATTAAACACAAACACCATATCATTCATATTTCAAAAAACCTTGAGTAGATAGAGGTACAGAATTAAACTTAGCCTATTTTTCCTCCAAATGTTAATCAATATAATTCTGCTGAAGTCTTGTGATGATGCCTTATCTTATCATGGAGGTGACTCTGTGTTGTTGAAGACTCTGCCAATGTGACACAATCCTGGCAGATTCTACCAAGTTGGAAATGCTTCCAGTATAGGCCAGGTGATAAGTTGATTGTGTCTTTTCCCTATAGTACAATGTAAGGGGAGTTTGTGGGGTTGGGGGAAGAAGAACTCATAATCTTGGGAGAATCAAAGTATACTATAATTGTGGTTACCACCTTTATCAAACCAGAAATGGGGACATATGATCTGACAAAGGGTATTCTTTATACAAAGACTTGTTTAAAGTATACTTTAATTTATTATGAAGCTCTGAATTTTCATCAATGCTGAGAGAATCTTAGACAATCATTATTTTGGTTTGATTCTCCCTGATTTTTTCCTAAGCCCATCTCTCTCTCTCTCTCTCTCTCTCTCTCTCTCTCTCTCTCTCTCTCT
>NW_020954592.1:5496200-5507014 GCF_900497805.2 Vombatus ursinus | reverse complement strand
TCTCTCTCTCTCTCTCTCTCTCTCTCTCTCTCTCTCTCTCTCTCTCTATCTCTCTCTCTCTCACACACACACTCACACACAGAAATATAGAAATGAACACACACACACACATCCTGACACCCTGAAGCTATCAAGAATTTAAAGGAAAAGGATTCTCAGGTTGATGTAAGTATACAAACTAACAAAATACTGAGTATATGACAGACTTTAATCCAGAAAACATACACACACCCATACGACACAACACATACTCATACTTAAGGCAGCAAATATTTATGCTCCATTTTCCTTTCCAGTGGTGCATATGACTTCAGCAGGAACCAATGTAGTCCTCCAGACTTATAATACTATCCTGGGTTTACGAGAGGAAAGAACTGTGTTGCTAAAGAGTCAATCAATTCTGTTCTTTTGTAATACCTATTTAGAAACCTATTCAGTCATCTAGTCTTGTAATACTACCCTGAGTGGGGCCTCAACTAGGAGAAAGACCTTGGGGTTGATAGAGAGTTGGTCTCCCTCTTCCATACTTGAATAATCTAGAAGACTAGCAGTAATACTGAAGAGCTAAGTCTGGGATTATTCCTCCAAGTTGTGATTCTGCCTTTAATGTTCTTCTACTCAAACACCCATATAGTCCAGGGATTCTACTGTTTGATCCACATCGTTTGATATTCAATACACATGACTCTTGCTCTACCACATAGCCTCTTTTTTGGGGGACCTCAGAGTCCAAGTCTTTGTGTAGCCCCTTTCCTCTCTGTCCTCTCTGTCTTTATCTCTCTAACTACTTCAGGTAAGAAAATAAATCCTAAGGGTATAGTTCAACCCCTTTCTTCATTAATCACCAATTAACAACCATCAATGTAGTGTCATGAAGACAGCAATTTTTCAGGACCCAGGGGATTTTAAACCTAATGAAAGAGTTAAGCTTATCAAGGAAATTTTATATCAGTTCAGGAAATAGCAGAGAGAGGAGGGACACATCTCCTTACTTGAAATGAGAACTATCTCCAAATATCCAGAATGTGTGATCACCATAAATATAGTATCATAAGATTTATAATTGAAAGGGACATCTATTCCAAACTTCTAAATTTATGTAGTCCACCATGCTTATCCTGCCTAGTAGCACCATGCCCAGCTATAATTTCAATACAGAATATATGTGCATCAAATGGTATATCATATAAGAACTAGAGGAAAAAATTCTTTAAAGTATAGGGAGAAATATATAGCAAAACAATTATAGTTAGGGATCTTATTGTGTTCCTTTCAAACCTAAACAAATTCAACAAAAAAACTAAACAATAAAGAAGTTAAGGACCTGAAGAGAATTTTAGAAAAATTACATATTATAGAGCTCTGCTAATTATTGAATGGGAATAGAGACAAATAATACATACTTTTAAGGTGTAAGGGATACCTTTATATAAAATGACCCCGTACTAGCACATAAAAATCTCATAAATGAATGGAATTTTTAAAATTCAAAATATCTAGAATGTATAAAAAATTTAGGAATGACCCAGTGCTAGCACATAAAAATCTCATAAATGAATGGAATTTTTAAAATTCAAAATATATAGAATGTATAAAAAATTTAGGAATTCACCTACCAAAATATGAATCACATGAATCACAATAATACAACTACAAAATACTCTTTAAAGAAATAATATCAAACTTAAATAATTGGAAGGGATTTAATTGCTTGTAGTTAGGCTATATTAATATAATAAATACGGCCATTCCACCTACATTTGCTTATTGAGGGGTATACAAATCAAATTAATAAAAGATCATATTGCTAGAAAAAATAATAAACTATAAACAAAAGCAACATAGGTTCAAGAATCTCATGTTAAGTCATGAAAAAAAATGGAAAGGAAGTAGTGCCAGGGTTTCAAACTATATTACAAATCGTAATCATCAAAACCATTTGGCCCTGGTTCAAAAATAGACAGGTTAATCAGTAGAACAGATTATGTACATAAGATCCAGAAACAAAGAAATATAATGATGTTTGATTAACCCAAGGAACCCAAACACTGGGGTAGTAACTCACCAGTCCAGAAAAAAATATTGCTGGAAAATCTAGAAAGCAGTATAGAAGCAATTAGTTTTAGATTAACTTCTCACACAATATACCGTTATAAAGTCAAAAGGGATATATGATCTGAACGTAAAAAAATCACAAATTAAGGGAACAGGGAAGGAGATATCTTTCATGAATATGGTTGGAGGAAGAATTCTTTACTCCACAACAGATAGAGAGAGGATCTCAGGAGATAAAATGGACAATTTTGATTACATGAAATTGAAACTTTTCTTATCCTCAAACAAGCTCAATGAAGTTAAAATTATGAGGGAAATAGTTAACTCTGAGGGGGAGAGGAATGGAATAATTCTATTAGGTTTCTCTGTGAAAGTCCAGATTTTCTGAATATATAGTGAAATGATTAAAATAGTGAAGAACAAGAGCTATTCCCCAATAGATGGTCAAAATATATCAGCAGATAGTTCTAAAAGAAATCCAAGCTATCAACAAGCATCTAAAAATGTTAAAAAGCACCCATTAGTCTTAAGAGAAATGTAAATTAAAACAATTCTGAATTGCCACCTCTCAACTATCATATTTCTAAAGATGTCAAAAATTGAAAGTTACAGTTATCTAATACACTATTGGTGGAGCTATAGAGTGGTCCAATCATTCTGGAAAAATAATTAAGAAATATATTTCAGAAGTTGCTAAATTATGCACACCATTTGATACAGCCATGTCATCATAGTAGGAAAATTCTAAAAGGAAGGAGGGAAGGATAGTTATTACCAGAATATTTTAGTAGTATGTTTTGTATTAAAGAAGAGGAAATAAGAAGAATGCTCAACAATTGGGGATTAGTGCATCAAATTTTGGTAGATTAATGTAAGTGAATATTATTGCACCATAGAAAATCATAAAAGGGTAGATTCAGAAAAATCTAGGAAGACTTGTATCAACAGTATAAAATGAGCATAACCAAGAGTCAAGCCAAGTCAACAAGCATTTCTTAAGCACACACTATATGCCAGATATTGTGCTAAATGTGGTTTATACAATTTCTACAACATTGTGAGGTAAAACAGCTTTGAAAGACTTAAAATTTCTAAGCAATGCACTGTCCAATAATGAATACAGAAAACAGGCAATAAAACATACTATCATTGTTGCACAGAGAACTAATGAACTAGAGATAAAGAATGAGACATTCATTTTTCATTCATGGCCAATGTGTGGATTTATTTTGCTAGATGATTCTTATTTGTTACAGAGAAAAGCTTTGGAGAATAGGATAAGAATGGAGAAGGGGTAGTGGTAGTGATCCCTCCCCCCAAAATAGAAAAAGGCAAAAAGGAAACATTTTCCTTTAATGAACAGAAGAGAACACAAGGAGGTTCAGAAAGAGACAAAAACAACACAGCTTTGGAATTATTTTTTTTTTTACAGCTTTGGAATTCATATGTGATTTCTATCATATTAGGCAGTTAGGTGGCACGGTGGATAGAGTACCTGGCCTTGAAGTCAGGAAGATTTTTCTTCCTGAGTTGAAATCTGGCCTCAGACACTTACTAGCTGGGTGATCCTGGGCAAGTCACTTAACCCTGTTTGTTTCAGTTCCTCATTTATAAAATGAACTAGAGAAGGAAATGGCAAATCACTCCAGTAGCTTTGCCAAAAAACCCCCCAAATAACTCTATTTTATACTTTATGAAACAAAGCATATGTAATAAGGATTCACAATTTCATATACAGCTTTCTTTTTCTCTTTATATATGAAAATGTTTATGTTTGCTGATGTTTGTCAAGTTTAAAATAAAAAAAAATACTGAAAAATGTGGTGGGATGGGGAAAAGGAATCATTGTATACCACAGAGAGTGGTGCTGCATTCAAATAATGGAACTAGAAGCCATATGGCAAAATGGTAAGAAGTGAAGCATGAGAAATGGAAGCAAAGAGTGAAGACGGCTCTTCCTACAACTTTGGTTGTGAAGGTGAAAACAGATATAAGAAGATCCTTTGAAAAGAGAGTCAAGTGAAGGTTTTTTTTTAATCATAAGAGAGATCTGGACATGTTTTGGGTATGTTATTGGGTATCTGGATATGTTATTGGGAAGAAATAAGGGGAGATTGAAGATAAAAGGTTAAAATAATAATTAATAAGGCAAGTTCCCATAGAAGAAGAGAAGAGAGAGGTAAGAGCACAGACATAGTATTTGGCCTCAGTAATTAGAGCACCACCTCCTCTGAGATTGGAGCAAAGGAAAGAATGGGGGATAATAGGGGATGATCCAGAGGAGGTTTGAGACATAGGGTAGGTGATAAGGACAAGCTCACAATATTGAAGCTGTGTAGAAAGCATTGTGTAAAATTTGTATATTTGTATATACACACACATCTGCGTGTGTGTGTGTGTGAAAATTATTGTGGAATAAGTTATAATAGAGTTTAAGTGGTCTGGGTATGCACTAAACCATTACAAATTTGTCATATGAATATATACCATCTAAAGAAGGCAGACACTCTATTTGAAGGGTTGCAAACCTTCAGAATTAAAAGGAACTTCAAAAGTCATTTAGTTCAACTTGTTCCTGAATTCCTACCTTATCATCCGTATTTCTGTACTTAGAAATAAAGAGAAGCGAGATTTAAGAATAACATGTGAATAGAATATTTTTGAAAGAAAATCTTATACTCCTTAGCTTAGTTAATTTATATCCATTCATTAGCTTTAAGAGACTGTGATCTGCTATGTTGGAGGGAGGCTTACTTACTACTACTGGAAGATGAGGTTACTCTTCCATTTTAAATTTTTAAATAATTTTTAACAGGAAAAGGGAGTGTATATGTTCACTATGACAATTTTTAGTCCTTAATTAAAAAAAATTAAAAACCCATAAGGCAGCAGCATGTTATAATGAATAGAGTGTTCTAATCAGGAAGTGCTGGGTTCAAATTCAAATAATGTGACGCTGAGAAAAATAATTTAACCTTTCTGGGTCTTTGACTCCTTATTTGAAAAATGAGGGGATTTAATTAGATCAGGGGTTCTTAACCTGAGGTCCATGAATTTGTTTTTCTTTGTTTTGAAGATCATATTTCAGTATAATTGATTCATTTTATAATTTCCTAATCCTTTTTACATTATTTACATTATTCTGACGAGGGGTCCATGGACTTCACCAGACTACCAAAGAGAGTCCATGATACCCAAAAAAAGGTTAAGAATCCCTGAACTAAATAGCCCCTAATGTCTTTTCTAGCTCTAAATCTACAAAAGTGTAACTTTTAGAAATTACTTATTCTTTTAGAAAAAAAAAAAGCTAACCTACCGTTGTTTATCGTTTTAACCTAGTCCAGAAATCTAACCAAAAGTATTCAGTGATAACATTACTAAAAAAAGAAAGGAAGGAAGGAAAGAGGGAAGGGAAGAAGGAGAGTTAAGGAAGAAAGAAAAAGGAAAAATGTGTCTTTATATCTTGATAAGTATAAAACACACAATTGGTTTTCAAAGGACGAATTAGGGAAATAAAAAATGAATAACTTTAAACTTTGTGGTACCAGAAATCCTGAAGCCCAACTCAGTGTTCTGGTATCAGAAAATGACAGTACCTGGACTTACATTTTTTTTTTACATAAAAACCCTATTAAAACGGTTTGATCAGGGTTTTAAATGTTCTCTGCACTCTCCATGAACTGGCCTTTTATATGCTGAAGGGCTTTTTTATTTGTTTTTTTAATCTTAAAAAGTAGTATGTGCATTATTACTAAAATAACCAGCTTCCCAAAGAGTTTTCATGGTTGTGTGTTTTATCCATTTTGGTTGGCAGGCTCTATAAGCTATTCCATTTGGGAAGGAATGAATGCTCTAAAAATGGTCTGTTGTTGACTAATCTCAATCCATTGCAAAATGAACCAGTGGTAGGAAACAGAGGAAAACCAGCAGTTCTGCTTTTATGAAAGCAGATTGCAGGAGTCTTAAGGAAATGGCTGGCAGGATCCCACAGAAAAAGGTATTACAGACAGATAATACTGAACATTGCTTAAGGAAAGAACACAAAGGACACAAAGGAAAAATTATCTCTATATAGAAAATTAAGTGCGAACAGAAAGATGAAACTTATCAAAGAACTGTATAGGAAGCTCAGACGCAGTAAATGTGACATGAGACGTTTCAAAGAAATAGAAAGATTTATAGGAATTACATCATAAAATTTAAAAGAGAAAATAAGAGGCAGCTTCCATCAAGTAATTTAGTATCATTAAGCATTTACTATATTTGCAGAGAAGTACCCTGAGGCTGATAAAAGAGAAATGCAAAATGTAGGCCCTGTCTTAAGAATAAGAATAGTTTACACCTACAGAACATTTTGCAGTTATAAAGAATAGTTTCATTTGCTCCTCACAATTACCCTAAGGTAGGTAGTGCAAGTATTGTATCCTTATCCCCAGTCTTTATTATGCATGGAGAAGTCCCAGAGAGTCCAAAAGGACTTACCCAAAGTAGCAGAGTTGAGGCTTGAATTCAGATGTTGTGGTTCCTAATCTAGTAACTGCCTCTGCCACAACACACTGGCTCAGAAACTGATGTTCCTCTTATGGAGACAGGATCTGAAGCACACACAAAAGCCTTTTAGTTAACAATAAAGGATGGTATATAGACAATTACTGTGAGTACAAAAGACTTAGAAGAAAATTGCAAACAAGATATAGACAAAATTATTTTGGAGTGAGAGGGGTTTCTACAGAGTTATTTAGGGAATTGAATACTAGGAAGAAGACTGGTGTTGCAGTTACACTTTAAAAAGAAGGCCTATCAGACTAAGATAAACATGTTCCTTGATAGGGGCTGACTCTACAAAATATTTGGTGATCTAATTATCATAATCTTCTAATCTGGGCAGCTAGGTGGTGAAGCAGATAGAAGTGCCAGGCCTGGAGTCACGAAGACTCCTCTTCCTGAGTTCAAATCTGGCCTCAGACATTTACTAGCTAGGTGACCCTGGGCAAATCACATTTAACCCTTTTTTCCTCAGTTTCTTCATCTGTAAAATGAGCTAGAGAAGGAAATGGCAAACCACTTCAAGAAAATTTTGCCAAGAAAATCCCAAATGGGGTCACAAAGAGTCGGACATAACTGAAAAACAATTGAGCAACAAAATCCTCATAGGTTCCCCATGAAGGCTTATTAGTTGCACAGCTAGTACTACAGTATTGGTTTTCTGATTTACAGTCAATCACAGAGTCAACAAATATTTATTAAGTGCTTACTGTGTTCCAGGCACTGTACTAATCACTGGAGACAGAAATCTCTCTCTCTCTCTCTCTCTCTCTCTCTCTCTCTCTCTCTCTCTCTCTCTCTCATTTTCACACACACACACACACACACACACACACACACACACACACACAATATCCTACCTTCAAAGAGCTCACAATCTGATGAGGATCACAACAGGGCACATTAAAGTTATACACAGGTAGAAAGATGTATTTTGAAGAGAAAGCCACTAGCAGTTATGGGCAACCAAGAAAAACCTCTTGTAGGAGTTGGGAATTGAAATATGTCTCAAAGGAAGCCAGAAAAAAATAAAGATACAGAGTTGAGGATGGGAAAACACTCTAGGAATTTAACTAGCTAATGCAAAGGTACTGAGACAAGAGGTGGAATATTAAGTATCTTAAACCATTTTCATTAGATGATTTTGCAGCTATAGTATATTTATTACTCAGTCAATAGGTATTCATTGAGTACTTTTTCTGTCTTTTGCAGATAGAGAAAGAAAAGGAAAACATTTGGGGAGGAAACCAGATGGTACCAAGAGTAAACTTCCCACCAGGTGTAGTTTTCACCAAGTTCAACCCAGACAAGTTTTGATTTTATTTTTCCTGGGTACCTAGTAGTAACCTCAAAATAATCAGTTGAGACAAAGATAAAGTTTCTTTATTGATCAAAGTCACTGAGCTAGCTTTTTTTTAGCTAGACAAAAATAAATCAAAATTCGACAAATACTTAGGCACTTGTTGTCGGCAAAATATTGTATTAGATATTGAAAAACATGCAGAAACAAATAAGATCCTAGTTGGTGACATCAAGGAGCTTACAATCAAGTGAGGAGGGAAGGATAAGATGCATATCAAATATTTTGTGAATGTATCCTATGTAATAAATATATATCTCTATTTCTAACCCCACCTACCTCTCTCTATCTCCATCTCTATCTCTAGATCAAATATGGAACTCAGAGAGATACAAAAATTTTCTGAGAGTCATCAGGAGAGTTCAACTGGAATAATAGTTTGTTCAATCATTTTAGTCATAACTGACTTTTTATGATGCTATTTCGAGTTTTCTTGACAAAGATACTGGAGTGGTTTGCCATTTCTTTCTCCAGTTTGTTTTATAGATGAGAAAACTGAGGCAAACAGGAGTAAATGACTTGCCCAGGGTCATCCAGCTAGTTAGGTGTCTGAGGCCAAATTTGAACTCCGGAAGATGAGTCTCTCTAGTTTCAGGCCTGGCACTCTATCTGCTATGTCACCTAACTGCCCCAATGTTATATAATGTAATGTTTTGTTGGAGATGGCATAGGTATTATTAATATAATACTATTTAATTTTAGAAAAATTCCTCTCCCTCCATGCCTCATTAGTAATTTTTTAATCATCTCTATTTTCTTACCTGCATGTTTAAAGTTTTCATTTTGTAGCCTCCATCATGTTCCTTGGCTAGAAATTTCCCTAGTATTTGTAGCCAGAAATGAAGGACATAGATAACCTACTTAAGTTCTTGTCAGGCTGGACAGAGAAAAGTTAAGACCAAATACCTTTAGAACAAATCCTTTGACTGTTATTTTGAGTTATTTGTATTAGAATATATTTTACTAGTCAGCCTTCACTGAATTCTTTTTTGTAGGAAAGAAAACCCAAGTGATAAGAGATTCCATTTCCAGTTCCTAGTGTTGTCTAATACATAAAAAGGGAACAATTTTCCCTGGGACGGAAAAAGCTTTCTCTGTGACCATCTTTGAATGTCCTTTGTTTAGAAATATACGGATCCATGTTATTTAAGAGGTCCTCTAGCTATATACATGGGGAGATGAGGGTGGTTTGTTCCTGGAAATGGGGCCTGTGAAATTACTGGACCCTTTCCTGACTCAAGTTGTACCCACGTCACTAGCAGAAGCTGTTTAACATAGCTTTTCTGCCTTTAGCTACATTCTTTCCACTTCAGCATTTGTTGATGTAACTTGAAATAGTGAACAAAATGTCTTGTGTGAGTGTGTTTTCAAGTTTTCCCGATTTTAAATACCTTTTCTAACACTGATAACCTTCCAAACTTCAGATTAACCATTGGAATACCTGGTCAGGAAATCAGTCAAGTACAACTCATGTAACTTGACCTCTGAAATAAGAAACTTAAAAAAAAAAGAATAATAAGGAAGAAAAAAATGCTTTCCAAAAGAAGGTAAGAAGGACATGGGGATATAAACCAGATAAACTATCAGCAATTTATCCAGCCAACAGGATGAACTGAACTGAAGGCATATTCTAAAATGTGTACCAGAAAGATAAAGAGATAATTTCTATTTTCCAGGTAGTGGGTTATTTACCCTCCCCCCACTGCCACCCAACACACGCAAGTAGAGAATCAGTACATTGAATTAAAATGAGTATTAAGAATATAGCAACCTGAATTTTAGTCTTAACTGTCATTAGTTTGTCCCGTGACCTTGAACAAGGCACTTAATGAACCTGGGTCCCAGTTTCTAAATCTATAAAATGAAGAGGCTGTAATAAAAGATCACTGAGGTTTCTTCTGCTTCTGACTTTAGATTTAATCTATTTTTAAAGAGGAGTTTATCCTTTTGCTGACTGAGGGTCAAGCAATATCATTTTTAATCAAATAAGAAAAAAATGTACCCAATATAATGAAGCCATGCATTGAAACAGAGTAAATTGTATGCTAGATAATTTCAAAGCTCAATAAACACTGTGCAATAGGAGAAAGAACTGTTCTGGTTAATAGAATCTTGTATCCCTTTTAACAGTCACCAATTTTCAAACAATCAGATTGCAATAGTAATAGTATTCACTTAACGTGCATTGTTGATCCTATCCCCTCCCATCATCTTTAGCAGATTTGCCTCCACTATCACCCCTACTCTCTAACTTTCAATGTCTTCTTACCTAGTGGCATCTTTCCTGCTCCCTACAGGCTCTCCCATGTCTCCCCCATCTTTAAAAACTTGCACTTGATCTGACCATCCCCACTAACTATCATCCAATTATCTTTCCTCTTGTTTTGAGCTAAACTCCTTGAGAAAGCTATATATACTAGGAACCTTTACTTTGCTCTTACTCACTTTTAAACCTTATTCATCTTAGCTTCTAGCCTCATCGATGAACTGACAGTGCTTTCTTAATTACCAGATTTAATGGCCTTATCTCAGTCCTTCTCCTTCTTGACCTCTCTGTAGCATTTGTTTTCCTGAAGCTGCTCTCTCCTGATTGTAGTCTGACTACTCCTGCTCAGTTTCCATTGCTGGATCTCCATCTAGGTCATGGCAACTAACCGTTGGCATCCCTCAATGCACTGTTCTTTGACCTCTTCTCTTTCCGCTCTATACTACCTAGCTTTCTGATCTCATCCACTCCCATGGGTGCAATAATCATTTATGCACATGATTCCCAGGTCTGTCTTTCTATCTATCTATCTATCTATCTATCTATCTATCTATCTATCTATCTATCTATCTATCTATCTATCTATCT
>NW_020954592.1:5486873-5496190 GCF_900497805.2 Vombatus ursinus | reverse complement strand
TCTATCTATCTATCTATCTATCTATCTATCTATCTATCTATCTATCTCTAGTTATCACTGACTCCCCTCAAATTAATACCTTGAACCCCTTAATTTATGTTCCTGGGATCCTCTTACCTCATGAGAACCTTAAGATTCTCCATTCTCTTTGCTAAGCTTGGAAAAACTTCACTTCCTAGCTGTCCATGTGGTCCCTATAGGACTACATGAGAACACATAAAATGTGTCTCTATAATGAAAACTTGTTGGAAAATGACATTACCACTAAAGAGTTAATACCAATGGCGTTATTATGTGCTGTTAGGATAATATCACATAATTTGTTTAACCATTCCTCGATTTGAAAAAAAAATGTTATCAATGTTTTTTGTTTTTCCCTTACAAACATTTATAGATCCCTCCTACATTTTGACCTCATCTGAAAGTGCATGCAATATTCTACACCATTCTATTTAAAAAAAAAAACAACAGAAATTTCTTTTCTCTTTCTCTCACTCACATCTCATTGGAGGGAAAAAAACAAACTGAAAAAAAAGTTTTTTAAATGCATACTCATATAAAACAAAGTCCCTCGATGACCATATACAAAAATATTTATGTCTTTTTCTGTATCCTAAAACTATCATTTCTATTTACTGGATACCATATTTCATAATCAGTCATCTGTAGTCACAAATCATCATTGTATTGATCATAGTTCTTAGAGGTATTTTGTTTTAAAAGTGTTGTTGTCATTGTACTATTTGTTTTCCTGGTTCTGATAATTTCATTCTTTATAAGCTTATAAAAATCCTCAAAATGTTTCATTTTTATAATATTGATGGTATGATATAATAATCAGTAGATATAGAAAAGCATTTTGACAAAATAACAACACCCATTTCTGTTAAAACACTAGAAAACATGGGAGTAAATTACCCTTTTCTTAAATTGATAAGTATCTAAATGTATCTAAAACTAGGAAGTACCATTATTTGTAAGAGAAACTATAATCCTTTCTAATAAATTCAGGGGTGAAACAAGGCTGTCCATTATTACCACTTCTATTTAACATAGGACTAGAAAGCCTGACTATATCAATAAGAAAAAGAAATTGAGGGAATAACTATAGATAAAGAAGAAACAAAATGACAAAAAAAGGAAAATTATAAATATTAGAAGGACTGTGGAAAAACATATTGATGTACCATTAGTGGACTAGTGAATGGGTACAAATATTCTGGAAAGTAATTTTAAATTATACACAAAAAGTTATCAAATAGTCCATGCTCTTTGACCCAGCTCTATCACTGCTAGTCCTGTACCCCAAAGAGATTGAAGAAAAAGAAAAAGGTCCTTTGGCAAAAAAGAAAATAAAATAAACTGGAAAGTTAGAGGATGCCCAACAATTGATGAAAGGATAAATAAATTGTGATGGTGATGAATTACTATTGTGTTGTAAGAAACTGGGACACATGATTTCAAAAAAGACATAGAAATGTTTATATGAACTGATGCTGAGTGAAGTAAGTGGAACTGGAAGAATATTTTCCAATTTTTGAATGTTTAGGTTGTTTTTATTTTTTTAATTATTAAAATAGTGATTTAACAAATAACTATGGAAATAATTTTTAAAAATTTAAATAAAAATTTAGTGTAGATTCCTAGTAATGGAATAATCACATCAAGGCTTAGGATTGATTTTGTAATTCTGGTTGAGTGTTGCTAGTTTTTTCTACACCAAGATTAAACCAATTTTCAATGCCATAACACTGATTTATGCCTTTTTTTCCCCTGTGCCTCCGTCACATTGAATTTTATCTTTTTTTTATTTTTGGAAATGTGGGAGTGTGATATGGTAAATCAGAGTTGTTTTAATTTGCATTTCTTACTTTATCATGTTTAATTTTTTAAATGATTTTTTATCACTTGGATTTTTTTCTTTTATAAATGGTTATCAATACATATGTGAATGTGTGCCTTGATCATTTAGAATTTAGATACTTTTCCATCTTTATTTTATCTGTGAACATGAGAATAACTTAATTTGATAATAAGAGCTCATGCTTATATGATACTTTCAGGTTCGCACATGCTTTGCACACATTAAGTTTATCTTCAGAACAACCTTGGGAGGTAAGTGCTATTTTTATTTCTATTTTTACAAAGGAGGAAACTAAAGCAGATGTTAGATGATTTACCCAGCGTCACACAGTTAGTAACTATCCAAAGTCAAATTTGAACTCGGGTTTTCCTAATGCCACGTCCAGCATTATATTACTGAACCACTTAACTACCTTTAAATAATAACAAAGTGTTAGTTATTGTCTTAGCTCTAATCTTGGGAATCAGAAGACCTGTGTTCAGTTGACTAGCTATGTGATTCTGAGCCCTTAATCTCACTGAATCTCAATTTCTTCACCTGGAAAAAAAAAAGTATGATCTTATCACCCCAGAAAGAAAGTAATTCCTTGAGAACAGAGATTGTTTCATTTTCATTTTGTATTATTACCAGCACCTGGCACAGTGCCTGACACAAAATAAGTGCTTAATAAATACTTGTTGATTGATTGATTGATTGATTCAGTACGTACCCCTCAAGGTTATTGTAAGGAAAACTTTAAAATGTCAATCATTGTTTCTATTCATCACAATTAAAAAAGTCACCTTTAGATATTAAAAGGAACATTTCCCTCAAATATGACCAACTGTATTTATATTAATACTTTTTTTTTTTTGGTGAGGCAATCAGGATTAAGTGACTTGCCCAGGGTCACGCAGCTAGTAAATGTCAAGTGTTTGGTCTGAGGCTGGATTTGAACTCAGGTCCTCCTGACTCCAAGGCCAGGGCTCTATCCACTGTGCCACCTAGCTGCCCCTATTAGTCCTATTTAATGCGAGTGACTTCCCTCTTTTGATTGTTTCCAGTTCATCCTGTCCACATTTGTTTGTATGTTATATCCCCTTGCTTAGCACAGTACCTAACCCTGTTATTTTTCAGTTGTGTTCAACTCTTCACGGCCCCATTTGGATTTTCTTGGCAAAAATACTGGAGCAGTTTGCCTTTCCCTTCTCCAGCTCATTTTACAGATGAGGAAACTGAAGCAACCAGGATTAAGTGACTTTCCCAGGGTCACCCAGCATTCTGGGCACTATGCCACGTAGCTGCCCTAGGTACTATACCAAGTGTTTACAAATATTATCTTATTTAATCCTCATAACAACCCTAGGAAATAGTTATTGTTACGATAGTTATGATCCCCATTTTACAGTTGATTAAACTGAGGCAGACAAAGGTTAGGTCACTTGCCTAGGGTTATACAGCTACTATGTGTGTGAAGCAAGATTTACACTCAGGTCTTCCTGACTCTTGGCCCTGTACTTTATTTACTGTGCCACTTACCTGCCTCTAACATAAGATATAGTAGGTGCTATATGAATGCTAGTTGATTGGCTTGTTGATTAAGCTTCTTTGTTTTCCTGCTCACACATAGAGCAATTTGAGGTGTTTATTTGTGGGTGAGTCTTAACCCTATTGATTTGCATGTTTTAAAATTTTGGGACTTATAAAAACAACAGCAGTCCTACAAAGGTCATAGGATTATAAAGTCAAAAAGGACCTGACAAGTTGTCAAATAAGACATACATTTTCTTGTGGAGATAAAGTAGGAATTTGTTTTTCTTGACTATGGATATATGTTGTAACAGTTTTGTTTTTCTCTTTTTTCTCAATTGGAAGACAGAAGTAGAGACAGAAGTGGGAACCAGGTTGGGGGGAAAGGAGGGGTTAGAAAAGAAAAGAAAGAGAAGAAGCTTATTAAAACATTTTAGTTTTGCTTTTATTTTTAATGCATAGAATGGGACAGAAGTAAGGCCAAAAGGATTCAAAGACAAATAGGACAGCTTTGAAAATAATATGTTGAATTTATTATATGTATGTATGCATGTATATATATTACAAAATATTATATTCATAATGTCATGTTAAATCCTCTATTTTGCATATGTGGGAAATTCTCATTTTATTTGATGTTTGTTAAGTTCAGGATTTTTAGAAGACTTCAAAAAAAAACCATAAGGGGCTTTAGAAGTCATCTAGTCCAACATCTTCTTTATAAAGATGATGAAACTGAAGCCCAGGGAGGTTAGATAACTTTCAAAAAGTCACCCACATAGCAAGTTGCAGAAATGGAATTTGAATACAAAATCTCTGACTCCAAATCCCATGCTTTCTACACTACACTGCACTACGACTTGCCCTAAGGATCGTTTAGGGAGTTATTAATTAACCAAGGCAAAACATTCAACACTCTCTTTCACATCTCTTGTCTTTCTGACTTTCTAGACTTGTCAATGTGACATGTTGACTTCATAAAGTACTTAGGGATGACCTGGAAAAACATAACATTTAGGGCAACTGAATATAATATATAGTATGTATATTATATATTATATTAATTAATATAACATATTACATGTATATTACATATCTAACTTTAGGGCAATTGAATATTAGCAATTATATTAGCAATGTAATGGAAATGGGAATAAGTAAAAAGAAGAGATGCTAAATATTACAAAAGGATTAGGAGGAAGTGCCATATGATTTACATGCAGGAAAGAACCTTGAATTAGGAGTCGAAAGACCAAACTTCTAGTTTTCTTTCTACCATTAGCTATGAGTGTTACAATGAGGAAATCACTTGCCCTCCCTGGACCTCTAGGTGTCCTGGTGTCAGAAAGGCAAAAAAGACCAGAGTTTGAATATGACCTCAGATACTTACTGGGTGACCCTGGACAAGTCAAATAATCCCTGTGTGCATAAAACTGGAGAAGGAAATGGCAAACCACTCCAGTTTCTTTGCCAAGATAATCCAGTGGACATTTGATCTGTGAGGTCAATTTTGGGACAGGTAGGTGCTGCGATGCCAGGCCTGCGATCAGGAAGACTCATCTTTCTGAGTTCAAATCTGGTCTCAGACACTTACTAGCTATGTGAACATGGGCAAGCCTCAGTTTGCCTGTTAGCCTCGGTTTTCTCATCTATAAAATGAACTGCAAAAGGAAATGGCAAGCTACTCCAGAATCTTTGGCAGGAAAACCCTAAGTTGGGTCACAAAGAGTCAGACATGACTAAAAGGACTGAATAATAACAAAGAACTTTGAATTAGGAAACAGAAGACCAAGGATTTTAGTTTTCCTTCTTTCATTAACTATGATTATAGCCATGAGGAAATCACTTGGGCGTCTAGTTTCTCAGCTGTAAAATGAAGGGGAGGGAATTGGAATAGTTGAGATCAAAGATCCCTATTGTTGCTTCCTTTGATACAATCTGTGCCCTCTATGTGCCTCAGAATCCTCATATATAAAATGAGGAAGGTTTGGATGATCTTAAGGTGCTTTTCAGCTTTGAAATGCTATGATTTGATTCATATCTATAATGTATTATGCTTTACTTAAATTATTCATTTTTACCTAATCATTTTCATAATATTTTTTTGGATTCTACTTTGTGGTATTCTTTGGTTGTGACTTTGAGGGCCAAAGTTGTGATAATTAAGTGTTTCTTGAGTTATCCACTCTCCAGGTACACAATTCAGTAACTTTTTAAGGAGGAACCATGAGTGTTTATGCTCAATGATAGGGATATGATGACTGCTCTTTGAGTGGTGAATTCCTAACATACAATTTCCATTAAGTGATCTTTTCTTGTAATGCCAGAAAGTCTTTAGTTGGAAGAACAATTATTTAAGCCACAATTGGAGTGCATTTTGATTGATGGGGATTCCACATTTCCTCACTTTGTATACTTTTAAAGAGATCTTTGAAGTATTGATAGACATTCCTTACTTTTGCATCACAGGATTTAGAACTGCAAGGTATATTTGATTTTAGCTAGAATAAGCTCTGTCTTTTAGAGATGAGGAAACTAGAGGGCAGAAAAAGTTAAGTAAATTAATCTTTCCACAGAATTCATAACAGTAGTTAAATAAAAAAGTTAAGATCTGAATCTAGGTCTTCCCAATTGCTGGCCCTCACACTGATTCACACCAAGTAGTCTGGTCTTTTGTTTCAGTCCAAAATACCTAAATAACCGTACCTATTTGAGAGAATCAGTGTGCATATGATTATTTGAACTTTTTTTTCCAGTAGTGACTCCATCTTCATGAAGATTTTTAGTTAAACTTCTTTATGAGATGAGAATTAAGCCAACTTTTACCTTTCTCCTAGATGGAAACAACAATGAAATGATCTAGTGGCCTGGGCCAGGCCTGCCTTAAGCCAATCAGGAAGTTCAGACTCAGGATTGGAAGGAGAGTTGAAACTCCTAGAAAAATCTAACATTTAACCAAAGGAGTTTACTTAATAACATGAAAAAGATATTCAGCAAGGATGTAAAGTAATTCATTGAGAGTAGCTTCACTGCTCTGCATTTGTCAAGTGGGACTTCACTAAGCAAGTTGTGTCAAACCTGAGGAGTTCCCGACTCTTAGTCAGGGTTGAAATCTTAGTCCCTTGGGCCAAAGATGGTTTCACTGACTGTTAGGGAAAAAAAACAAGCCTAGCCTGCATGAAGTAGCTATTGCCTCTACCACAAGTAGTTACTGTCTCTAAAGGAATCAACCAATATCTGAATTTTAGATGTTTTCAAGTTTGGATAATATGTTATTCTTAGTAGAACATTTTTGCTGTTGTTGTTGTTCCAAACTCCAATGTTTGAAATGAGGGTTGAAAAAGAGAACAAAGAACCATTTCAGTTATACTTTGATGGAACCCAGTTCTATCACTTTATTATTTATAGATCCTTGGAAAAGTCATCATCCTCTTAGATGTTCCATGAACAAGACGCTCCATTTCTCGGTTCTAAGCATTTACTTTGGCTGTCCCCCGTGTTTGGCATATTCTTCCTCCTTCCACTCTGACTGCTGACCTTCTTTTTAGTCTTAACTGATATGCCATATTCATAGGAAACTTTCTTGATTTCAGGGCATTCCCTCCTTTAATTATTTCCTATTTTCCTGAATATAGCTTGCTTTGTATATATTTGTTTGCATATTATCTCTGTCATTAGATTTTAGGCTCCTTGAGGACAGAGACTTGTGTTTTGCCTCTTTTTTTATGGTGCCAATTTTAAATAGATTTTACACTCCAGGACAAAAATTACATTTCCACTTGTTTATAGTACTGATAAAGTGCAATGTTGTTCACTTCTCTCTCTCTGCACACATATAAGTATTCAGAATGCCCAGATTTATATGTTCATAGAGGGAGTTAATCTCAATCCTTGTCTGGGTATTAGAAGAGAACACGTTGCACATTCACAAGTGGTATGCAGACAGCAAACTGCCCTCTTGTTTTCACTGATGTCCTTCTTGTGCTTTTGCTTGAACTCGGCAATGAAATAGTTGACCATTTGGTTGTCGAAGTCCTCCCCACCCATATGGGTGTCCCCAGTTGTGGACTTCACCTCAAAGATGCCATCTTCAATGGTAAGAATGGAGACATTGAAAGTATCACCTCCAAGGTCAAAGATCACATTACTCTCAACACCAACCTTTTTGTCCAAGCCATAACCAATAGCAGCAGCAGTTGGCTCATTGATGATTCAGAGCACATTGACACCAGCGATGGTTCTAACATCTTTGGTGGCCTGACATTGGGAATCATTAAAATAGGCTGGTACTGTGACCACAGCATTTCTGACAGTCTTCCCAAGGTAAGTTTCAGCAATTTCTTTCATCTTGGTCAAGACCATAGAAGATACTTCTTCTGGAGACTTTTGAGATTTCTCAGACTTTTGGTCTCCCCTTTGTACTCCACTTGGATCTTAGGCCTGCCTGCAGCATTCACTACCATGAAAGGTCAATGCATCATTTCTGACTGTACAATTACATCATCACATCTGTGACCAATTAGCCATGTGGCATCAAAAACTCTTTGCAGCATCACCAATTAAACGTTCTGTGTTGGTGAAGGTGATGTAGCTTGGAATGGCCCTCTTTCCTTGGTCATTAGCACTGGTCTCCACTTTCCTATGTTGGAAGACTCCCACACAGCGGTAAGTGGTGCCAAGATCAATGCCAACTGTGGATCCCTTTGACATGGTTGCTAGGGAGTCGGGGGTTGTAGCTAACTGCTGTGGAGGAAGAAGGGCTGTTGCGCTGAGTAGCTTTTGCCTCTTTGTATCCCTAGTCCTTAGCATGGTGACTGTTATATGATATGTGCTTTATAAATGTTTATTGAATTGAATTGAATTTGACCTCTCTGTAGTTCTGTCTTCTATAAATGAAGAGATTGGGCCTGATGCCCCTGAGAACCCTATGCTATGCTATTATTAATGTGGGTATTCCCTTCAATGGCATTGATCAGGATTCTTAAGTCTTTCAAAGTTTTTATTTTTTTTTGTCTTTATGATGTTGTTATTGTATATTCTTTTGTTTCTGCTCACTTCACTCCGCATTAGTCTGTACGTATCTTCCTAGCTTTTTCCTGAAATGGTCCCTTTCATCATTTCTTACCAAACAGTAAGATCACAACCTGTTCACTGTTTAATCCTGTGCAACTCTTGTCCATTCCTTCTCTGACATCTTCCACAGGATCCACCCAAAGGGTTTTAGGTCTTCCTTTCAATCTGCTGATATTTCATGGATGCCAGTAGAGTTTTTGGGCTGTCCATTGGTTACTTTCCATTCTCACTACATTTGGCCCATCTTCTTTTCCATTCATAGATCTCTCTCTTTTTTTTAATTAAATTTTATTTTATTTTCCATTCTAAATCTTCTCCTTCTCACATCCCCCTCCTCCATTCACTAAGAAAACAAGAAAAATAAAATACATATTTTAAACATGCAAATTTCCAAATTTAGCTCTGTTAAAAAAAAAGAAAAAAGAAATGGAAGAAAATATGCTTCAATCTGTACTTTAATGCTAATAATTAGCTGACCATGAGCAGGTCACTTAGTCCTGTTTGCCTTAGTTTCCTTACCTGCAAAATTAGCTAGAGAAGGAAATGGCAAACCACCCCAATATCTTTGCCAAGAAAATCCCAAATGAGATCACCAAGAGTTGGACATGACTTAAAAAAATTGAACAGCAACAACAAGACAACATGCTTGATATCTCTGCTCTGTACCACTTCTCTCATTTAAAAAAAAATCTAATTTTATTTTTTTATTTGTTATTAAGAATTTTTTTCTTCTTTAATTTAACTTTTGAATTAAAATACAGTTTTTTTTCAATTAACAAAGATGTATTTTCTCTCATTCCAACTTCTCCCTCATTGGGACAAAAGTGTGTGTGTGTGTGTGTGTGTGTGTGTGTGTGTGTGTGTGTGTGTG